>NW_026999328.1:203431-287800 GCF_037126465.1 Ornithodoros turicata | reverse complement strand
AGGACACGCTTTGGCTGCACCTCGGGTGTCCAAGATAGGGAGGTTTCACTGTAAAATTAGTCTAGTTAATTATGATGGAAATTGATACTCTGAGGCTGGAACACTGAAGACAGGACAAACACTGCGATACTAACAGACACTAGTTAATTACTTAAAGGAGCACAGAATGACCAGAGAACAATTATGTCGGGATAACTAGAAATTAGGATTACAGGCCCTGGGGCACACATTCACACATAAACTACGACTGTAGCATGTAATCCCGGAGCACAAGAAAGCTTTCAATCTCGCAGGTCAGATAACACTCTTTCCTAGGCTCTCAGATGCAGCTTCATGTGCCTCACCAATACAGAGGCGAGTGCCTTCTTTGTTTGTGTGTGTTTTTTGCAGGGTGTCGGAGCGAACCGAAAACCGAAAAAAACCGCTATTTTAGTGCCAACCAGAACGGAATCGAAACCGTATCAGTTTTTTTCGCTCGGGAGGGAAACCGAAAAATATATTGAACGGTTTTCGGTCCAAGAAAAAACTTCGCCGGTTTGGACTACGGATAGGCGAATGAAACAGACGTCGTGTGCTCTGAAGTCATGTCATGGATGCTATACGAGGGTTACGGATGTCGGTATACCATGACCCTTAGGATCTCATCGTAACGGTTTATCGTTCGCACACAGACATGTGACTTTCTAGCAATGTGCCGTAGTGTTCGTTTTAATTTGAAATTTGACCCCTCAAAATCGCCCCAACTAAACAGTGACCCAACGGGGGCTGCATACGGCTTCTCTATCGGTAATGTCGCGCAACCCGTCCCTTCTTTGAGGGCAGCTAAGTTGAATACATTTACGTATACGCGAGGGCAAGCCCGTGCGAAGTGGCAACTCTTTTGTGAACATCACACGAAGAAAATCAAACGGAGCCGTCGAGCGCGTTTGTGAGTGAAGGTGTTCCTCAATTTGCGTCGTACTCGTGCGGTGGTGCTTGCTGGCTAGACAGTAGCAGCAGACATTCGGATGAGACGCCGTCGCTCCAACCCAGCAAGAAAGTACTTTACGTATGACATCACGACAAACAAGTCCGTTTGTAGCATGTGCTTCAAGAAAGTAAAAAGCCTATTTGAACAGACAGTAACCTACAGGAACCAGGAGCTATCAATTTCAGAGCTGTCTATTAATGTTAAATAATATGGGTGCGGAATAAACGGGTTTACATTTTGTAACATTGATTTTTTTTTGGGGGGGGGATGAATATTCCCAGCAGAAGCAGAACCGGTTAAAACCGGTATGAACCGTTATTTTTTTGCTCAGGAGCAGAACCGGTACCGGATCGTTTATGATGTAACCGGAACGAAAAACGTTACGGTTCGACACCCTGGTTTTTTGCATTCTCTTTTGGCACCTCCCCTCGCACGTCTTGACTGATCGGTGTTGCTAGCTGAATTGCCAATGGAGTCATCTGCCAGCGTGATGTCATGAGACGCAAGGAACCGTTGGGCGAGGTTGTCGCCTCTGTATGCTCCCTTGCAAAGCAATTTTTTCAGTAAATTTACAGCCCTCAACGGAAATATTTTGCGTGATTGTTCCTGAGAGTAGTATGCTCCTATGGCGGTGTAAAAAAAATGTTTCAAGTCTTCTCCGTGCTACTTCAAAGCAAGCACAAAGTGCAAACATGGACCTTTTTTTTTTTGCAAATTATTGGCTTAGCAAAGGTTCTTCATCATGTGGCAGAAATTCTGAAAGGGTCCTAAGCCTTATTCAAAAATGAAATTATGTACCCCATCAATTAAGCATGCAGAGGAGTTATTTCTATGTCAGGCCTATGTCTCAGGGGCTGCTCACCACAAGCCTATTTTCAATATCGCTTCCAAATTATTGTGCAGCGCCTTGTATTGACTCTCCACAAAGCAGGAAAAATACATAAATAAACGTATTCTTTGCTCCACAAGTTCTTTTTCCTTTGTGTTTGCACCAGAGTTTGTCTCTTTTTTTTTTTTTGCCAAGAATGGCACCTGGAGATAAACGGGAACTGAGCCTTTAGGCCTGAATCTAGAACAGCAAATACACAGCACTTTTTGATAAAATAAAGTCTACTGTGTGGTGAGCCATGTACGAATGGACTGTTATGAAATGTTGGATGTATCAACAATAGATGGTGTCGTACAAGTATCCTGCGTGTGTGCAGATTTATGCAGACAAAATTTCTAGGTATGACTATTTATTCTATAAGTATTGTGTCTTGATATACAGAAATATTTAAAGTAACAGCTATATTATGGGAGTGCATAGGAAAACCCAACATAAGAGTTCCCAGGGAATGCAGCTCTAATCTTCGTTACTGCACATGCCGGCAGCACTGTCCTATTTCTCCGCCCTCGCCAGCCCCATATCCACCTCACGAACAGGCGGTAAGCCAGGTTGCGGAATTTCCTGTGTGGGAAAAAAAAATCCTCAGTTAATTAACATATCACCACAACACTTCAAGTCAACCCGATCGGGGGCTAGGTGGCTACAGCAATCGTGTAGTGAATGGCTATAAAGCTGAAGCTAATAGTAAGTTTAAAAAATAGTAAAACACCAAGCAGGTTACATCTGTAAATGTGGTCTTTGCAAGAGCACACAATTTTGTAATTTATTGAAATTTCTTAGCGAAGTGCCCACACAATAATAACGTTGAGTGGACAGGGGCAACAAATGCAGACAAGGCGTTCAGTTGGGGATATGAGTAGTTACAACCATCCAACTCATTATTTCATTCCGCACATCACCACCAGCAATGGGATAGAGTATCGCCCCTTGCGATTGAACTCCCCATTTATGAGCCCAAAATAAGGTTGTTATAGGCTACTGGTAATTCCTGGTCACTGGTTGGGAGATGTGCTTGCACACTGATAACTATTCCCATTAGTCCGACTTGCATCTTGCGAATATTAGCACATCAAAATAGTTGTAGCCCCAAGGAGAATTTGCTTCAGTTGAAATTATTTTGATCTGACATTCCCTTCTTTTGACCCCAAAAATGACAGCTGTTCACTGCTATGTCGTAGGTAACTAAGATGTCGCAGTACCTTGCAAACAAAGGTTTAGTGGCACATCTAGTTGTCTTTGTCAATACTATGCAGTACTAAGGGGATACTAACATACCAAACATTCAAACACAAAAGTTTTGTGAAAAGTAGAGAGCCTAATTAATGTTTTAGTTGCGCATATGTAAAATTATCTGTTCTCACAGTTTATCAGTTGTTTTGATCAATTGAAGTGTCAGCCGATACATTTCACATGGATCGCATCAAAGGTTTACTTTATTCTACTTTATCCTACTAACTCACCTGTAGCTACGCTCCCCCGGATTCTGTCCAAGAAGATCGGCTTGCTCTGCGTACACTGCTTCGAGCACTTCAACGTCTTCACAGAATATGTGAAAGTGTTGGTACCGCGTAATGCAAAGTTCTCCTTTCTCAACTATCCGCGGAATTTCCCGGCAGCAGATGGATTCTACTTCTGTAGGCATCGGTTCACAGAATCCACATGTGCACCTGTAACAGGGTTTGTGAAATGAAGCATCGCTTGCGCTACGCACACGGACACAGGGAAACGAAACTTACCACGCGGTGTTCCCTACGCGTCCGGGATCCTCCGGTTCTGGTGGTTCTGGGGATGAATCCTCGCTCTCGTCTGAAGTGTCATCGTCGCTACATGAGTGTAACCTCTGTGGCGTATCGTCGTACGGTGAAAAACCATACAAGCGACTCCGTTCCAGAATTTCTTTCTCTAGCTCAGACAGAGGTCCTAGCGCCATGCCTGCGTCCTCGCTTGCGTCTGCCTCTAGTGACGCGCGCAGTGAGGGTGGGTGGAATTTCCCAGCTTTCCTTTTGTTTCCCGTGCTGAGATCGCTCTCTCGGAACAGCGCAAAAAAAAAAAAAAAAAAAAAAGAAAAGAAAAAACATAACGCCGTAGCTTGTTTAACGGTGCCTGAAAATGATTTACCAACAGTAAAATCGCACCCCCGATGAAGACTCGATGAAAAGTACCTGCGCGACAGAACGTCGCGCAAGTACAGTAGTGATTCGTAGCGGGTGGTGCGTGATACGCACAGAGAGAAGTCAATCTGGAAATATTATGGTCAACTTTAAATGATAATGGGTGTTTGTTTCAACATAGGCAACTATAAGCAAAATCGCATGCATACAACTCCCTCCACAATCCCAGAATCTGCCTGTCACATTGAAGATGGATAATTGGGGCTACTAAAACAATTAGGCATGACAAAAATGTTTGGCTGTGGATTGCAAACCTTTTCCAAGAACATTACAGGAGTTTGGGACTATATACCTGGCATGCTGCTGTCTACATGGCTGTACATTGCAAATTTGTCATACATTGAAAATAATTATTGGAAATTTATAATAATAAAATTTATTATAAATATTAATTAAATTATTATAAGTAAAATTTCCACGCTGTGTACTTTTTGGAAGAACTAATTGCCCATTTCTATAACTCATCTGTAAAAGAGCACTCTCTCCATACCATATCCACCATTGATGTAAAACAGATGTTTCAAGAAAATATAAAATTGTAGAGGTGCAAGGGTGCAGGCGAGCTGGTACATTGTAAAACGACAATAAAACCTGATCGGACACGGAACAGAAAAAAAGACAACACGGCACGTTCGTGTTGTCTTTTTCTGTTCCCTGTCTCACGTTTTATTGTCGTTACACAAGGTTTTGCAGCATTGTTATTTTTCTTGCTTTGAACTTCTCAGTTCTTATGTGCTGAGTTGTGTGAAGAACGACGGTGGTATGTTTTAATGACTCATTTGATAAACTTTTGCAGGTGTCTACAGTGATCACGGAATGCAGCTGTGCAGCCAGAAACAGGACAGTGAACCATAGTTCTGTAGCAACTCAGACTGAACCCCCTCAACGTGTGTCAAAAAGTAAGTTCCCTGAAGCCTTCCAGGTAACATGTTTTGTGTGCATGGTGCAATGCCTGTCATTACTGTGCAGTATCTGACTGCAAAATTGGCATATTGTATCATGCCGAGCTGAATGACAACCACAGATTGCAAATCTTTACCCTGTATTTATTGTGTTCACTTTTCTACAGACACGCAGGTTAACTTCTGCATAAAAGTGAGCAAGGGGACGCAGACGTGTGAAGCAGCACTTGTGGCAGTGGCCTCAAAGCGTGATGGCACATCTTCCAAAACCACTGGTGCATACACACAAACTGACGTGACAATCAAGGAAACCTGCGACAGCCTGGGAGACAACACCTCACCATCTGAGACATTGGAGCAGATTGCCACTGGTGGGATACCGGTGAGGTGCAGCACCCCCGAGCCAGCTGCACGTCACATCACAGGCACAATTTCTGCACTTCCGTCTCCAATTCTGACTAAAAGCCTGCTGTCAGGCAGTGGAGATTCAGACGAGGAGACGAGAGAAACAAGCATCTATCTCCCATCTTTCAGCGAATCATTTGAAGAGTATGTACTGCATATTGTTCATTTTCCTGTGCTGCATCTCTCAATTTCTGAAAATTGCTGCCAGTATTATATAATGCAGCAGTATGACATGATTGTGTATGTGAATACTGATTAACGTAACATGTTTGGCTTATTTCATACAGGGCCCCTGACGTTGCAGTGTGTGAGGACATGACAAATCAAAGGAAATACATAGTCTACGAGTCTTGTCTGCTTCCTCTTCTGAGGATATGTCAGATCTGTCATGGGCCATGCAAGATCACGTCAAAGAGGACCCTTGGAACACAGCTTGTGGTGCAGACATTGTGCAGTGAGGGACATTCAGAGACATGGAAGTCCCAGCCCACTGTGCAGGGCAAATCACTGGGCAACTTGTCCCTGTCAGCTGCAATATTCTTCTCTGGGTGCAGCCCCACAACCGTGCTGCGACTACTCCGACACATGGACGTGGATGTCATGACTGACCGGACATACTTTAATTATCAAGCTGCATATCTTGTGCCAGCAGTGGAAAAGGTATAAAATACTGCACCACATTTGCGTGTAAGTAAAAAATGTGTATTAATAGGTATGGATGGTGGAACAAGAGAGGCTCCTGTCATCGTGCACTGTGCCTGTGGATCTGGCTGGTGATGGCAGGTGCGATTCACCTGGCCACTGTGCCAAGTACATGACGTATACCTTCTTGGATGTTGGCAAGAACCGGATAATTCATACCGAGCAACTTCAAGTTGGACAGGTTAGCTCCGCACAGTAACTTCAAGGGAGGAATGAATAATTACCGTGTTTTATATATCTGCAGTCGGATGCTGTCAGAAACAGTGTCCAGATGGAAAAAGAAGGATTGAGGCAGGGGCTCGACTTTATCGAGTGCAGTGGTGTCGCTGTTCGCACAATAACCACAGATCGCCACCCGTCTGTGCGCAAGTACATGGCGACAGCCAAGCCTGGGATAGCACACTACTTTGATGTGTGGCACGTGGCAAAAAGTAAGTCATGCAAGATTTTTCTTTTTTTGCTCCTGACAGTTAATCTTTTACTACGAAATTCTGACACACAACGTGAGACTAAATGAACTCCTCTATACCCAGGTGTAAGAAAGAAGCTCACGTCAGCTAGTCAGTCTGCAGGTTGCAGTGCACTAGCTGAGTGGTGCGACTCAATCGTCAACCACATGTACTGGGCAGCTTGTGTGGGTCGTGGCAACGGACAGCTGGTTATGGACATTTGGAGGTCCATACCTAATCATGCTGCAGACGTCCATGAAGGTCACGACGGGATGTACCCACGCTGCCTTCACGATCGCCTTGCCCGAAAGTCCTGGCTGCAACCAGGTCTGCCAAACAGCGTTTTGGAGATATTGGTACTACTCGAACATTATTTTTTAGGTTCTCCAGCACACAATAAGCTGAAGGCCATTGTTTGTGCGAAGTACTTGATGAAGGATGTCCAGCAGCTTGCACCAGACACACAAACTTCGGCATTGGAGTCCTTCCACAGCTTGCTGATTCGGTTTGCACCGAAGTCTGTGGCATTCACACCTGCTGCAATGCGTGCAAGGCATGTTTCATGTTACATACTGCATGATCTTGCTCATCTGACAGGAAAATTTTTTCTGTAGGACCTTGCTGGCCATCCTTCATTACAACGAAAATGCAGATCGTGGACAGGCAGTGACAAAAAATGGTGCTCCCTGCTACAAAGTTGTTCACTCAAAGGCAAGAAAGGGGAAAACAACAATTTCTCCATGCAAGTTGAAATCAACTTACAGTAAGTTTTGAGTTCCTGAGTTTACTTGCAATGGATAGCAAACTAGAAAATCAACCCACAGACTATGTCCGGCACCTGATGGACGAAGCTATGGAGGAATTCTCCTCAGAAGACACCATCAAAGGTGCCATCGCCAGAAACAAAAGGGCACAACCTCCTCCCATGAGCCACAGCCTTCCACCATATGACAAGGAGGACCTAATTGCAGCTCACAGAAGCCGCTACGGGCTTGATGCTGGAAGGCTCACTGTGAGCATATAGACCGTCCAGAAGGTTTCCATGTGTTTGGAAATGTGAGTGCAGGCAGGTGCGAGAAAGAAAATTGACCACTTTGCATGGTGAAGTAGATTTAGTTGAGATGAAAAATAACTTAGTTATATCAATTACAGAGGACGCTGCATTATCAGAGACCCCTACTGCAGCATTTTTGGCGACGCTATTCAGGGAAAGTAGTTCATGATGGCAATTGATGTTCTGAGGCTGGAACACACAGAAGCGGCAAATATATTCAAAGCCTCAAGTGCCTAAGAAATTAATGATGAAAGAAGGAAGTCACTGAAAACGTTAGCCAGCTGCAGCACGTGAACCCACATCTTCTGGAAAGAAGTTCATATCACCAAGGGGCAGAATTACTTCAGCAGCTTCAGCAAGTAATATTTGTAACGGCACCGCAAAGAATACCCCCCCATATGAGAAACACACTACAAGGATCGTCAAATTGAGATTATATTCGACACAAGATGAGCTCCCTAACGTAATCGTTAAAAAGCCAATCCGCAAGCTCAGTGCAAGGTTTTCATGTATCTGCTAGCACGTATGAAGATTCACTTGACATGAGGCCATTATGAGTTTAGAAAATCTGGTCTTCCCGACATTGAGCCACCAGCATCCAGGGACTGGAATTGGATCTCAACCTCAACGGAATACTGCTAAGAGCTGCTATTTTTTGTTGAACCGGAACTGAACGTTAACCATTTTACTTCAAGCCCTAACTCCTGATCAGGTATCTGCTAGCACGTATGAAGATGCACTTGACATGAGGCCATTATGAGTTTAGAAAATCTGGTCTTCCCGACATTGAGCCACCAGCATCCAGGGACTGGAATTGGATCTCAACCTCAACGGAATACTGCTAAGAGCTGCTATTTTTTGTTGAACCGGAACTGAACGTTAACCATTTTACTTCAAGCCCTAACTCCTGATCAGGTATCTGCTAGCACGTATGAAGATGCACTTGACATGAGGCCATTATGAGGCCATTATGAGTTTAGAAAATCTGGTCTTCCCGACATTGAGCCACCAGCATCCAGGGACTGGAATTGGATCTCAACCTCAACGGAATACTGCTAAGAGCTGCTATTTTTTGTTGAACCGGAACTGAACGTTAACCATTTTACTTCAAGCCCTAACTCCTGATCAGGTATCTGCTAGCACGTATGAAGATGCACTTGACATGAGGCCATTATGAGTTTAGAAAATCTGGTCTTCCCGACATTGAGCCACCAGCATCCAGGGACTGGAATTGGATCTCAACCTCAACAGAATACTGCTAAGAGCTGCTATTTTTTGTTGAACCGGAACTGAACGTTAACCATTTTACTTCAAGCCCTAACTCCTGATCAGGTATCTGCTAGCACGTATGAAGATTCACTTGACATGAGGCCATTATGAGTTTAGAAAATCTGGTCTTCCCGACATTGAGCCACCAGCATCCAGGGACTGGAATTGGATCTCAACCTCAACGGAATACTGCTAAGAGCTGCTATTTTTTGTTGAACCGGAACTGAACGTTAACCATTTTACTTCAAGCCCTAACTCCTGATCAGGTATCTGCTAGCACGTATGAAGATGCACTTGACATGAGGCCATTATGAGTTTAGAAAATCTGGTCTTCCCGACATTGAGCCACCAGCATCCAGGGACTGGAATTGGATCTCAACCTCAACAGAATACTGCTAAGAGCTGCTATTTTTTGTTGAACCGGAACTGAACGTTAACCATTTTACTTCAAGCCCTAACTCCTGATCAGGTATCTGCTAGCACGTATGAAGATTCACTTGACATGAGGCCATTATGAGTTTAGAAAATCTGGTCTTCCCGACATTGAGCCACCAGCATCCAGGGACTGGAATTGGATCTCAACCTCAACGGAATACTGCTAAGAGCTGCTATTTTTTGTTGAACCGGAACTGAACGTTAACCATTTTACTTCAAGCCCTAACTCCTGATCAGGTATCTGCTAGCACGTATGAAGATGCACTTGACATGAGGCCATTATGAGTTTAGAAAATCTGGTCTTCCCGACATTGAGCCACCAGCATCCAGGGACTGGAATTGGATCTCAACCTCAACGGAATACTGCTAAGAGCTGCTATTTTTTGTTGAACCGGAACTGAACGTTAACCATTTTACTTCAAGCCCTAACTCCTGATCAGGTATCTGCTAGCACGTATGAAGATGCACTTGACATGAGGCCATTATGAGTTTAGAAAATCTGGTCTTCCCGACATTGAGCCACCAGCATCCAGGGACTGGAATTGGATCTCAACCTCAACGGAATACTGCTAAGAGCTGCTATTTTTTGTTGAACCGGAACTGAACGTTAACCATTTTACTTCAAGCCCTAACTCCTGATCAGGTATCTGCTAGCACGTATGAAGATGCACTCGACATGAGGCCATTATGAGTTTAGAAAATCTGGTCTTCCCGACATTGAGCCACCAGCGTCCAGGGATTGGAATTGGATCTCAACCTCAACGGAATACTGCTAAGAGCTGCTATTTTTTGTTGAACCGGAACTGAACGTTAACCGTTTTACTTCAAGCCCTAACTCCTGATCAGGTATCTGCTAGCACGTATGAAGATGCACTTGACATGAGGCCATTATGAGTTTAGAAAATCTGGTCTTCCCGACATTGAGCCACCAGCATCCAGGGACTGGAATTGGATCTCAACCTCAACGGAATACTGCTAAGAGCTGCTATTTTTTGTTGAACCGGAACTGAACATTAACCATTTTACTTCAAGCCCTAACCCCTGATCAGGTATCTGCTAGCACGTATGAAGATGCACTTGACATGAGGCCATTATGAGTTTAGAAAATCTGGTCTTCCCAACATTGAGCCACCAGCGTCCAGGGATTGGAATTGGATCTCAACCTCAACGGAATACTGCTAAGAGCTGCTATTTTTTGTTGAACCGGAACTGAACGTTAACCATTTTACTTCAAGCCCTAACCCCTGATCAGGTATCTGCTAGCACGTATGAAGATGCACTTGACATGAGGCCATTATGAGTTCAGAAAATCTGGTCTTCCCGACATTGAGCCACCAGCATCCAGGGACTGGAATTGGATCTCAACCTCAACGGAATACTGCTAAGAGCTGCTATTTTTTGTTGAACCGGAACTGAACGTTAACCATTTTACTTCAAGCCCTAACCCCTGATCAGGTATCTGCTAGCACGTATGAAGATGCACTTGACATGAGGCCATTATGAGTTTAGAAAATCTGGTCTTCCCGACATTGAGCCACCAGCATCCAGGGATTGGAATTGGATCTCAACCTCAACGGAATACTGCTAAGAGCTGCTATTTTTTGTTGAACCGGAACTGAACGTTAACCATTTTACTTCAAGCCCTAACCCCTGATCAGGTATCTGCTAGCACGTATGAAGATGCACTTGACATGAGGCCATTATGAGTTCAGAAAATCTGGTCTTCCCGACATTGAGCCACCAGCATCCAGGGACTGGAATTGGATCTCAACCTCAACGGAATACTGCTAAGAGCTGCTATTTTTTGTTGAACCGGAACTGAACGTTAACCATTTTACTTCAAGCCCTAACCCCTGATCAGGTATCTGCTAGCACGTATGAAGATGCACTTGACATGAGGCCATTATGAGTTTAGAAAATCTGGTCTTCCCGACATTGAGCCACCAGCATCCAGGGATTGGAATTGGATCTCAACCTCAACGGAATACTGCTAAGAGCTGCTATTTTTTGCTGAACCGGAACTGAACGTTAACCATTTTACTTCAAGCCCTAACTCCTGATCAGGTTTTGATCATCAGGTTTTGATCCTGATCAGGACACACTTTCTTTGGCACATCTCATAGATGAAGGGATGTAATATCACCCATCTAGGTAATGGCAGCTCAGGATTCTGAACTCTACTTCTACCATATCAGCGGTGCACATGTTCTATGATGTGGTCACCTGAAGTCAATCTCAGCAAACCGATACACAAGATATGAAGGCTACTGGACTTTATATATTGACAAAAATAGTACGTGGACTGCAGCAGCGTCACATATTATGCAGCAGTACTGGAACACAGTTCCATCCTGTCCATCGTTCGTCATTGGGGTAACAAGCTGTAGGACTCAAATAATATGGGGGAAGTAAAGTTGCATAAAATACTTAACTGACTCTCAACGTACTTGCCGATGTGAGTGACCGGATAGTGTTTGGCATTGTTACTTTGTCTCCAGGTATGTCAACAGACAATCTTTCCTACTTTGAAAAGTGGTCACTATCCTTGTTTCCCCAACTGAAAAAGATTCCAGGTAGTAAGCCCACTTTTCCCGACAAAATCTAGAACTTCTTTATTCTTGTTTTGTGACAACACTTTTGACAGTGTGCTCGTAAGATGAGCAGGGATTGGGCTTTTTTTTTCTCTCTCTCTCTCTCGGGGGATCAGGGTCAGTACCCACCAAGACTACTCCGCTGTATAAAGTACCATACATCCTCTGTGGTGGCCTTTACCTCACAAATGTTTAGAGTATAATCACCTTCTTAATTCAGGTGTTTTTAATGCATACCCATTTGTGCTCTGCTCTTCTTTAACAGATACATGTGCACTAGACTAACTGGTTTCTGCCTGCCTTTCAGCAAAGTCTCTTATCCAGAATTCCAACGTGATGAGATATTTGTGTGCATTTCCTGTTTCACTTTTTCTCTCAACCATTTTGTATTCACCTTAGTGTACTTATAACCCACTAGTGCTCTGGCTATTCCAGAGCTTGCAGGCTAATGGCACCGAAGCTTGTTCTGCTCAAAATTTATTTTCACCGGCAGAGGCTAATTTTTTTCTCTCCAAAGGCATTTGGCTTCCATTGTTACTTTTGTACTCTGTGCACATTGCTGCAGCATGAATTTGACATCTTCAGCAGGCCTAATTGAGGAAAGTAATATTAAAAGCAATAAAATTCCTCAGAGCAGTTATACCTTTGGGGGATGAGAGGATCCCATACGTTCTTTTGTATATTATTGCATAGTGCGTCACAAAATTATGTTTAAATTATATTTTGTAGCTTTGAGTTGAAGAGACCTTCAGGGTTGGTCACATATGCTGTGGCAGAATGAATGAAGGAAATATGGGAACAGCACAACTTGTCTGGATACACATTAGCTGTAGCTGTTAATAGTCTGTTATTGCCATGTATAATGCTGTGATGTTTCAGAAGAAGAAAAAAAAGGATGACTGCCTTTAGTAATGACCAGGCAACACACAGTTGTTGTTGTTTTATTGCATTTTAGTTGGCATGTTTTGTTGGTTGTTAGTTTTCCTAAAATACTGTAATAAATACGATTACATTTACTGTGTGCCCTTGTGTCTGCTTAGTTGCAGGAACTATCTGTACAATTCGTCAAAACTGAATCAAAGGGAATGCAAAATAGAAAGAGGGCTTGCATGGTATGTATGGCAACCCAAGTAAAAAGGGATTAATTGAGCATTCACATGCATGAATAGAGAGCAACGCTAGACCTGGCACTCATAATTTTCAAATGTTACTTGTTGTTTGAAACATCACTACATCCCTACCGCTGTTGTTACAACAAGCCAGTAATGTAAATAACGCTGTCAACGGTCTACATGTATAGAGTGTCAGTAGACCGTTAACTTCGCTCTCGAAATACCGCGCCTAGTGCGGCATATCTCGCTAACGTTATTGAGCTTTTTATTGTTGAAACGAAGTGAAAACGAACGCTGTAAGGTGAAAATGCGCGTTATCCTATTTCGCACCACATCCATAGAAAAAGCGCTAACGACGGTGGACAAGTACGGCGAGGAAGCATGTTTTGCATTGCAAAACAAGACAATCGTACCAGCGGCGAACAGTTCGAACAAGGAGTCATTATGAATCAGCTAGCCTAGGCTCTTTCACTAGTATAAGAATTTGTTTGCCGTTTGGCGATTTCTTGGGTTCTCCCGTACGCGTAGTCCTGCAGTTCGTCGTCTGAGAGCAGACGGCACTTTGTATACTTCCGCGCTGTCCTCTCATTGGATGCCACAAAGTCTACAGACTACGTCATAGTGAATAGGGGTATCGGTATGGCGGTGTTTCTAGTCGATAGTACTTAAAGAAAGAGTGCGTATTTATATTGGCGTTGAAACTATTACGAAACATAACTATTGCATAAGAATTTGTGTACAGACTAATTACACCTTTAAGAATAATGTAACATCATCAAATCAAACATCCAGAAGGTGAGTTCTCAACTCCTTTAAAGTCGTGAATTCACTATTCTTTTTACCTGACGAAGTACGTTCGCAGGTGCACATCGAACAGAAATCTTCGCAAGAGATGCCGTGGATGAATGCATAAACGACGACAACGACAGTGTGACGAGCCTACGAGCCCGCCACTGGAGCCCGCTCGCATTTGAACAATACAGTCACAACATCAACAGCGTTAGTTACGCATTTACATTCAAAAAATCGTTAACGTCAAAATAGAAAATTCCGTTAAAGATTTTAACATGAAAGTCGTGAATTCACTATTCTTTTTACCTGACGAAGTACGTTCGCAGGTGCACATCGAACAGAAACCTTCGCAAGAGATGCCGTGGATGAATCCATAAACGACGACAACGACAGTGTGACGAGCCTACGAGCCCGCCACTGGAGCCCGCTCGCATTTGAACAATACAGTCACAACATCAACAGCGTTAGTTACGCATTTACATTCAATAAATCGTTAACGTCAAAATAGAAAATTTCGTTAAAGATTTTAACATTAAAGTCGTGAATTCACTATTCTTTTTACCTGACGAAGTACGTTCGCAGGTGCACATCGAACAGAAATCTTCGCAAGAGATGCCGTGGATGAATCCATAAACGACGACAACGACAGTGTGACGAGCCCGTCACTGGAGCCCGCTCGCATTTGAACAATACAGTCACAACATCAACAGCGTTAGTTACGCATTTACATTCAATAAATCGTTAACGTCAAAATAGAAAATTCCGTTAAAGATTTTAACATGAAAGTCGTGAATTCACTATTCTTTTTACCTGACGAAGTACGTTCGCAGGTGCACATCGAACAGAAATCTTCGCAAGAGATGCCGTGGATGAATGCATAAACGACGACAACGACAGTGTGACGAGCCTACGAGCCCGCCACTGGAGCCCGCTCGCATTTGAACAATACAGTCACAACATCAACAGCGTTAGTTACGCATTTACATTCAAAAAATCGTTAACGTCAAAATAGAAAATTCCGTTAAAGATTTTAACATGAAAGTCGTGAATTCACTATTCTTTTTACCTGACGAAGTACGTTCGCAGGTGCACATCGAACAGAAATCTTCGCAAGAGATGCCGTGGATGAATGCATAAACGACGACAACGACAGTGTGACGAGCCTACGAGCCCGCCACTGGAGCCCGCTCGCATTTGAACAATACAGTCACAACATCAACAGCGTTAGTTACGCATTTACATTCAATAAATCGTTAACATCAAAATAGAAAATTTCGTTAAAGATTTTAACATTAAAGTCGTGAATTCACTATTCTTTTTACCTGACGAAGTACGTTCGCAGGTGCACATCGAACAGAAACCTTCGCAAGAGATGCCGTGGATGAATCCATAAACGACGACAACGACAGTGTGACGAGCCTACGAGCCCGCCACTGGAGCCCGCTCGCATTTGAACAATACAGTCACAACATCAACAGCGTTAGTTACGCATTTACATTCAATAAATCGTTAACGTCAAAATAGAAAATTTCGTTAAAGATTTTAACATTAAAGTCGTGAATTCACTATTCTTTTTACCTGACGAAGTACGTTCGCAGGTGCACATCGAACAGAAACCTTCGCAAGAGATGCCGTGCATGAATCCAAAAACGACGACAACGACAGTGTGACGAGCCTACGAGCCCGCCACTGGAGCCCGCTTGCATTTGAACAATACAGTCACAACATCAACAGCGTTAGTTACGCATTTACATTCAATAAATCGTTAACGTCAAAATAGAAAATTTCGTTAAAGATTTTAACATTAAAGTCGTGAATTCACTATTCTTTTTACCTGACGAAGTACGTTCGCAGGTGCACATCGAACAGAAATCTTCGCAAGAGATGCCGTGGATGAATGCATAAACGACGACAACGACAGTGTGACGAGCCTACGAGCCCGTCACTGGAGCCCGCTCGCATTTGAACAATACAGTCACAACATCAACAGTGTTAGTTACGCATTTACATTCAATAAATCGTTAACGTCAAAATAGAAAATTTCGTTAAAGATTTTAACATTAAAGTCGTGAATTCACTATTCTTTTTACCTGACGAAGTACGTTCGCAGGTGCACATGGAACAGAAATCTTCGCAAGAGATGCCGTGGATGAATGCATAAACGACGACAACGACAGTGTGACGAGCCTACGAGCCCGCCACTGGAGCCCGCTCGCATTTGAACAATACAGTCACAACATCAACAGCGTTAGTTACGCATTTACATTCAATAAATCGTTAACGTCAAAATAGAAAATTTCGTTAAAGATTTTAACATTAAAGTCGTGAATTCACTATTCTTTTTACCTGACGAAGTACGTTCGCAGGTGCACATCGAACAGAAACCTTCGCAAGAGATGCCGTGCATGAATCCATAAACGACGACAACGACAGTGTGACGAGCCTACGAGCCCGCCACTGGAGCCCGCTCGCATTTGAACAATACAGTCACAACATCAACAGCGTTAGTTACGCATTTACATTCAATAAATCGTTAACGTCAAAATAGAAAATTTCGTTAAAGATTTTAACATTAAAGTCGTGAATTCACTATTCTTTTTACCTGACGAAGTACGTTCGCAGGTGCACATCGAACAGAAACCTTCGCAAGAGATGCCGTGCATGAATCCATAAACGACGACAACGACAGTGTGACGAGCCTACGAGCCCGCCACTGGAGCCCGCTCGCATTTGAACAATACAGTCACAACATCAACAGCGTTAGTTACGCATTTACATTCAATAAATCGTTAACGTCAAAATAGAAAATTTCGTTAAAGATTTTAACATTAAAGTCGTGAATTCACTATTCTTTTTACCTGACGAAGTACGTTCGCAGGTGCACATCGAACAGAAATCTTCGCAAGAGATGCCGTGGATGAATGCATAAACGACGACAACGACAGTGTGACGAGCCTACGAGCCCGCCACTGGAGCCCGCTCGCATTTGAACAATACAGTCACAACATCAACAGCGTTAGTTACGCATTTACATTCAATAAATCGTTAACGTCAAAATAGAAAATTTCGTTAAAGATTTTAACATTAAAGTCGTGAATTCACTATTCTTTTTACCTGACGAAGTACGTTCGCAGGTGCACATCGAACAGAAATCTTCGCAAGAGATGCCGTGGATGAATGCATAAACGACGACAACGACAGTGTGACGAGCCTACGAGCCCGCCACTGGAGCCCGCTCGCATTTGAACAATACAGTCACAACATCAACAGCGTTAGTTACGCATTTACATTCAATAAATCGTTAACGTCAAAATAGAAAATTTCGTTAAAGATTTTAACATTAAAGTCGTGAATTCACTATTCTTTTTACCTGACGAAGTACGTTCGCAGGTGCACATCGAACAGAAATCTTCGCAAGAGATGCCGTGGATGAATGCATAAACGACGACAACGACAGTGTGACGAGCCTACGAGCCCGCCACTGGAGCCCGCTCGCATTTGAACAATACAGTCACAACATCAACAGCGTTAGTTACGCATTTACATTCAATAAATCGTTAACGTCAAAATAGAAAATTTCGTTAAAGATTTTAACATTAAAGTCGTGAATTCACTATTCTTTTTACCTGACGAAGTACGTTCGCAGGTGCACATCGAACAGAAATCTTCGCAAGAGATGCCGTGGATGAATGCATAAACGACGACAACGACAGTGTGACGAGCCTACGAGCCCGCCACTGGAGCCCGCTCGCATTTGAACAATACAGTCACAACATCAACAGCGTTAGTTACGCATTTACATTCAATAAATCGTTAACGTCAAAATAGAAAATTTCGTTAAAGATTTTAACATTAAAGTCGTGAATTCACTATTCTTTTTACCTGACGAAGTACGTTCGCAGGTGCACATCGAACAGAAACCTTCGCAAGAGATGCCGTGGATGAATCCATAAACGACGACAACGACAGTGTGACGAGCCTACGAGCCCGCCACTGGAGCCCGCTCGCATTTGAACAATACAGTCACAACATCAACAGCGTTAGTTACGCATTTACATTCAATAAATCGTTAACGTCAAAATAGAAAATTTCGTTAAAGATTTTAACATTAAAGTCGTGAATTCACTATTCTTTTTACCTGACGAAGTACGTTCGCAGGTGCACATCGAACAGAAATCTTCGCAAGAGATGCCGTGGATGAATCCATAAACGACGACAACGACAGTGTGACGAGCCTACGAGCCCGCCACTGGAGCCCGCTCGCATTTGAACAATACAGTCACAACATCAACAGCGTTAGTTACGCATTTACATTCAATAAATCGTTAACGTCAAAATAGAAAATTTCGTTAAAGATTTTAACATTAAAGTCGTGAATTCACTATTCTTTTTACCTGACGAAGTACGTTCGCAGGTGCACATCGAACAGAAATCTTCGCAAGAGATGCCGTGGATGAATGCATAAACGACGACAACGACAGTGTGACGAGCCTACGAGCCCGCCACTGGAGCCCGCTCGCATTTGAACAATACAGTCACAACATCAACAGCGTTAGTTACGCATTTACATTCAATAAATCGTTAACGTCAAAATAGAAAATTTCGTTAAAGATTTTAACATTAAAGTCGTGAATTCACTATTCTTTTTACCTGACGAAGTACGTTCGCAGGTGCACATCGAACAGAAATCTTCGCAAGAGATGCCGTGGATGAATGCATAAACGACGACAACGACAGTGTGACGAGCCTACGAGCCCGCCACTGGAGCCCGCTCGCATTTGAACAATACAGTCACAACATCAACAGCGTTAGTTACGCATTTACATTCAATAAATCGTTAACGTCAAAATAGAAAATTTCGTTAAAGATTTTAACATTAAAGTCGTGAATTCACTATTCTTTTTACCTGACGAAGTACGTTCGCAGGTGCACATCGAACAGAAATCTTCGCAAGAGATGCCGTGGATGAATGCATAAACGACGACAACGACAGTGTGACGAGCCTACGAGCCCGCCACTGGAGCCCGCTCGCATTTGAACAATACAGTCACAACATCAACAGCGTTAGTTACGCATTTACATTCAATAAATCGTTAACGTCAAAATAGAAAATTTCGTTAAAGATTTTAACATTAAAGTCGTGAATTCACTATTCTTTTTACCTGACGAAGTACGTTCGCAGGTGCACATCGAACAGAAATCTTCGCAAGAGATGCCGTGGATGAATGCATAAACGACGACAACGACAGTGTGACGAGCCTACGAGCCCGCCACTGGAGCCCGCTCGCATTTGAACAATACAGTCACAACATCAACAGCGTTAGTTACGCATTTACATTCAATAAATCGTTAACGTCAAAATAGAAAATTTCGTTAAAGATTTTAACATTAAAGTCGTGAATTCACTATTCTTTTTACCTGACGAAGTACGTTCGCAGGTGCACATCGAACAGAAATCTTCGCAAGAGATGCCGTGGATGAATGCATAAACGACGACAACGACAGTGTGACGAGCCTACGAGCCCGCCACTGGAGCCCGCTCGCATTTGAACAATACAGTCACAACATCAACAGCGTTAGTTACGCATTTACATTCAATAAATCGTTAACGTCAAAATAGAAAATTTCGTTAAAGATTTTAACATTAAAGTCGTGAATTCACTATTCTTTTTACCTGACGAAGTACGTTCGCAGGTGCACATCGAACAGAAACCTTCGCAAGAGATGCCGTGGATGAATCCATAAACGACGACAACGACAGTGTGACGAGCCTACGAGCCCGCCACTGGAGCCCGCTCGCATTTGAACAATACAGTCACAACATCAACAGCGTTAGTTACGCATTTACATTCAATAAATCGTTAACGTCAAAATAGAAAATTTCGTTAAAGATTTTAACATTAAAGTCGTGAATTCACTATTCTTTTTACCTGACGAAGTACGTTCGCAGGTGCACATCGAACAGAAATCTTCGCAAGAGATGCCGTGGATGAATGCATAAACGACGACAACGACAGTGTGACGAGCCTACGAGCCCGCCACTGGAGCCCGCTCGCATTTGAACAATACAGTCACAACATCAACAGCGTTAGTTACGCATTTACATTCAATAAATCGTTAACGTCAAAATAGAAAATTTCGTTAAAGATTTTAACATTAAAGTCGTGAATTCACTATTCTTTTTACCTGACGAAGTACGTTCGCAGGTGCACATCGAACAGAAATCTTCGCAAGAGATGCCGTGGATGAATGCATAAACGACGACAACGACAGTGTGACGAGCCTACGAGCCCGCCACTGGAGCCCGCTCGCATTTGAACAATACAGTCACAACATCAACAGCGTTAGTTACGCATTTACATTCAATAAATCGTTAACGTCAAAATAGAAAATTTCGTTAAAGATTTTAACATTAAAGTCGTGAATTCACTATTCTTTTTACCTGACGAAGTACGTTCGCAGGTGCACATCGAACAGAAATCTTCGCAAGAGATGCCGTGGATGAATGCATAAACGACGACAACGACAGTGTGACGAGCCTACGAGCCCGCCACTGGAGCCCGCTCGCATTTGAACAATACAGTCACAACATCAACAGCGTTAGTTACGCATTTACATTCAATAAATCGTTAACGTCAAAATAGAAAATTTCGTTAAAGATTTTAACATTAAAGTCGTGAATTCACTATTCTTTTTACCTGACGAAGTACGTTCGCAGGTGCACATCGAACAGAAATCTTCGCAAGAGATGCCGTGGATGAATGCATAAACGACGACAACGACAGTGTGACGAGCCTACGAGCCCGCCACTGGAGCCCGCTCGCATTTGAACAATACAGTCACAACATCAACAGCGTTAGTTACGCATTTACATTCAATAAATCGTTAACGTCAAAATAGAAAATTTCGTTAAAGATTTTAACATTAAAGTCGTGAATTCACTATTCTTTTTACCTGACGAAGTACGTTCGCAGGTGCACATCGAACAGAAACCTTCGCAAGAGATGCCGTGGATGAATGCATAAACGACGACAACGACAGTGTGACGAGCCCACGAGCCCGCCACTGGAGCCCGCTCGCATTTGAACAATACAGTCACAACATCAACAGCGTTAGTTACGCATTTACATTCAATAAATCGTTAACGTCAAAATAGAAAATTTCGTTAAAGATTTTAACATTAAAGTCGTGAATTCACTATTCTTTTTACCTGACGAAGTACGTTCGCAGGTGCACATCGAACAGAAACCTTCGCAAGAGATGCCGTGGATGAATCCATAAACGACGACAACGACAGTGTGACGAGCCTACGAGCCCGCCACTGGAGCCCGCTCGCATTTGAACAATACAGTCACAACATCAACAGCGTTAGTTACGCATTTACATTCAATAAATCGTTAACGTCAAAATAGAAAATTTCGTTAAAGATTTTAACATTAAAGTCGTGAATTCACTATTCTTTTTACCTGACGAAGTACGTTCGCAGGTGCACATCGAACAGAAATCTTCGCAAGAGATGCCGTGGATGAATGCATAAACGACGACAACGACAGTGTGACGAGCCTACGAGCCCGCCACTGGAGCCCGCTCGCATTTGAACAATACAGTCACAACATCAACAGCGTTAGTTACGCATTTACATTCAATAAATCGTTAACGTCAAAATAGAAAATTTCGTTAAAGATTTTAACATTAAAGTCGTGAATTCACTATTCTTTTTACCTGACGAAGTACGTTCGCAGGTGCACATCGAACAGAAATCTTCGCAAGAGATGCCGTGGATGAATGCATAAACGACGACAACGACAGTGTGACGAGCCTACGAGCCCGCCACTGGAGCCCGCTCGCATTTGAACAATACAGTCACAACATCAACAGCGTTAGTTACGCATTTACATTCAATAAATCGTTAACGTCAAAATAGAAAATTTCGTTAAAGATTTTAACATTAAAGTCGTGAATTCACTATTCTTTTTACCTGACGAAGTACGTTCGCAGGTGCACATCGAACAGAAACCTTCGCAAGGGATGCCGTGGATGAATCCATAAACGACGACAACGACAGTGTGACGAGCCTACGAGCCCGCCACTGGAGCCCGCTCGCATTTGAACAATACAGTCACAACACCAACAGCGTTAGTTACGCATTTACATTCAATAAATCGTTAACGTCAAAATAGAAAATTTCGTTAAAGATTTTAACATTAAAGTCGTGAATTCACTATTCTTTTTACCTGACGAAGTACGTTCGCAGGTGCACATCGAACAGAAACCTTCGCAAGAGATGCCGTGCATGAATCCATAAACGACGACAACGACAGTGTGACGAGCCTACGAGCCCGCCACTGGAGCCCGCTCGCATTTGAACAATACAGTCACAACATCAACAGCGTTAGTTACGCATTTACATTCAATAAATCGTTGACGTCAAAATAGAAAATTTCGTTAAAGATTTTAACATTAAAGTCGTGAATTCACTATTCTTTTTACCTGACGAAGTACGTTCGCAGGTGCACATCGAACAGAAACCTTCGCAAGAGATGCCGTGCATGAATCCATAAACGACGACAACGACAGTGTGACGAGCCTACGAGCCCGCCACTGGAGCCCGCTCGCATTTGAACAATACAGTCACGACATCAACAGCGTTAGTCACGCATTTACATTCAATAAATCGTTGACGTGAAAATAGAAAATTTCGTTAAAGATTTTAACATTAAAGTCATGAATTCACTATTCTTTTTACCTGACGAAGTACGTTCGCAGGTGCACATCGAACAGAAACCTTCGCAAGAGATGCCGTGCATGAATCCATAAACGACGACAACGACAGTGTGACGAGCCTACGAGCCCGCCACTGGAGCCCGCTCGCATTTGAACAATACAGTCACAACATCAACAGCGTTAGTTACGCATTTACATTCAATAAATCGTTAACGTCAAAATAGAAAATTTCGTTAAAGATTTTAACATTAAAGTCGTGAATTCACTATTCTTTTTACCTGAGGAAGTACGTTCGCAGGTGCACATCGAACAGAAACCTTCGCAAGAGATGCCGTGGATGAATGCATAAACGACGATAACGACAGTGTGACGAGCCTACGAGCCCGCCACTGGAGCCCGCTCGCATTTGAACAATACAGTCACAACATCAACAGCGTTAGTTACGCATTTACATTCAATAAATCGTTAACGTCAAAATAGAAAATTTCGTTAAAGATTTTAACATTAAAGTCGTGAATTCACTATTCTTTTTACCTGACGAAGTACGTTCGCAGGTGCACATCGAACAGAAATCTTCGCAAGAGATGCCGTGGATGAATGCATAAACGACGACAACGACAGTGTGACGAGCCTACGAGCCCGCCACTGGAGCCCGCTCGCATTTGAACAATACAGTCACAACATCAACAGCGTTAGTTACGCATTTACATTCAATAAATCGTTAACGTCAAAATAGAAAATTTCGTTAAAGATTTTAACATTAAAGTCGTGAATTCACTATTCTTTTTACCTGACGAAGTACGTTCGCAGGTGCACATCGAACAGAAACCTTCGCAAGAGATGCCGTGGATGAATGCATAAACGACGACAAC
The DNA here is from genome assembly GCF_037126465.1 of Ornithodoros turicata. Lineage (NCBI taxonomy): Eukaryota > Metazoa > Arthropoda > Arachnida > Ixodida > Argasidae > Ornithodoros > Ornithodoros turicata. The sequence continues at coordinate 264,463 of NW_026999328.1, read as the reverse complement.
GACAGTGTGACGAGCCTACGAGCCCGCCACTGGAGCCCGCTCGCGTTTGAACAATACAGTCACAACATCAACAGCGTTAGTTACGCATTTACATTCAATAAATCGTTAACGTCAAAATAGAAAATTTCGTTAAAGATTTTAACATTAAAGTCGTGAATTCACTATTCTTTTTACCTGACGAAGTACGTTCGCAGGTGCACATCGAACAGAAACCTTCGCAAGAGATGCCGTGGATGAATGCATAAACGACGACAACGACAGTGTGACGAGCCTACGAGCCCGCCACTGGAGCCCGCTCGCATTTGAACAATACAGTCACAACATCAACAGCGTTAGTTACGCATTTACATTCAATAAATCGTTAACGTCAAAATAGAAAATTTCGTTAAAGATTTTAACATTAAAGTGGTAAATGCGTAACTAACGCTGTTGATGTTGTGACTGTATTGTTCAAATGAGAGCGGGCTCCAGTGGCGGGCTGGTAGGCTCGTCACACTGTCGTTGTCGTCGTTTATGGATTCATGCACGGCATCTCTTGCGAAGGTTTCTGTTCGATGTGCACCTGCGAACGTACTTCGTCAGGTAAAAAGAATAGTGAATTCACGACTTTAATGTTAAAATCTTTAACGAAATTTTCTATTTTGACGTTAACGATTTATTGAATGTAAATGCGTAACTAACGCTGTTGATGTTGTGACTGTATTGTTCAAATGCGAGCGGGCTCCAGTGGCTGGCTCGTAGGCTCGTCACACTGTCGTTGTCGTCGTTTATGGATTCATGCACGGCATCTCTTGCGAAGGTTTCTGTTCGATGTGCGCCTGCGAACGTACTTCGTCAGGTAAAAAGAATAGTGAATTCACGACTTTAATGTTAAAATCTTTAACGAAATTTTCTATTTTGACGTCAACGATTTATTGAATGTAAATGCGTAACTAACGCTGTTGATGTTGTGACTGTATTGTTCAAATGCGAGCGGGCTCCAGTGGCGGGCTCGTAGGCTCGTCACACTGTCGTTGTCGTCGTTTATGGTTTCATGCACGGCATCTCTTGCGAAGGCTTCTGTTCGATGTGCACCTGCGAACGTACTTCGTCAGGTAAAAAGAATAGTGAATTGACGACTTTAATGTTAAAATCTTTAACGAAATTTTCTATTTTGACGTTAACGATTTATTGAATGTAAATGCGTAACTAACGCTGTTGATGTTGTGACTGTATTGTTCAAATGCGAGCGGGCTCCAGTGGCGGGCTCGTAGGCTCGTCACACTGTCGTTGTCGTCGTTTATGCATTCATCCACGGCATCTCTTGCGAAGATTTCTGTTCGATGTGCACCTGCGAACGTACTTCGTCAGGTAAAAAGAATAGTGAATTCACGACTTTAATGTTAAAATCTTTAACGAAATTTTCTATTTTGACGTTAACGATTTATTGAATGTAAATGCGTAACTAACACTGTTGATGTTGTGACTGTATTGTTCAAATGCGAGCGGGCTCCAGTGACGGGCTCGTAGGCTCGTCACACTATCGTTGTCGTCGTTTATGCATTCATCCACGGCATCTCTTGCGAAGATTTCTGTTCGATGTGCACCTGCGAACGTACTTCGTCAGGTAAAAAGAATAGTGAATTCACGACTTTAATGTTAAAATCTTTAACGAAATTTTCTATTTTGACGTTAACGATTTATTGAATGTAAATGCGTAACTAACGCTGTTGATGTTGTGACTGTATTGTTCAAATGCGAGCGGGCTCCAGTGGCGGGCTCGTAGGCTCGTCACACTGTCGTTGTCGTCGTTTATGGATTCATGCACGGCATCTCTTGCGAAGGTTTCTGTTCGATGTGCACCTGCGAACGTACTTCGTCAGGTAAAAAGAATAGTGAATTCACGACTTTAATGTTAAAATCTTTAACGAAATTTTCTATTTTGACGTTAACGATTTATTGAATGTAAATGCGTAACTAACGCTGTTGATGTTGTGACTGTATTGTTCAAATGCGAGAGGGCTCCAGTGGCGGGCTCGTAGGCTCGTCACACTGTCGTTGTCGTCGTTTATGGATTCATCCACGGCATCTCTTGCGAAGATTTCTGTTCGATGTGCACCTGCGAACGTACTTCGTCAGGTAAAAAGAATAGTGAATTCACGACTTTGATGTTAAAATCTTTAACGGAATTTTCTATTTTGACGTTAACGATTTTTTGAATGTAAATGCGTAACTAACGCTGTTGATGTTGTGACTGTATTGTTCAAATGCGAGCGGGCTCCAGTGGCGGGCTCGTAGGCTCGTCACACTGTCGTTGTCGTCGTTTATGCATTCATCCACGGCATCTCTTGCGAAGATTTCTGTTCGATGTGCACCTGCGAACGTACTTCGTCAGGTAAAAAGAATAGTGAATTCACGACTTTAATGTTAAAATCGTTAACGAAATTTTCTATTTTGACGTTAACGATTTATTGAATGTAAATGCGTAACTAACGCTGTTGATGTTGTGACTGTATTGTTCAAATGCGAGCGGGCTCCAGTGGCGGGCTCGTAGGCTCGTCACACTGTCGTTGTCGTCGTTTATGCATTCATCCACGGCATCTCTTGCGAAGATTTCTGTTCGATGTGCACCTGCGAACGTACTTCGTCAGGTAAAAAGAATAGTGAATTCACGACTTTAATGTTAAAATCTTTAACGAAATTTTCTATTTTGACGTTAACGATTTATTGAATGTAAATGCGTAACTAACGCTGTTGATGTTGTGACTGTATTGTTCAAATGCGAGCGGGCTCCAGTGGCGGGCTCGTAGGCTCGTCACACTGTCGTTGTCGTCGTTTATGGATTCATGCACGGCATCTCTTGCGAAGGTTTCTGTTCGATGTGCACCTGCGAACGTACTTCGTCAGGTAAAAAGAATAGTGAATTCACGACTTTAATGTTAAAATCTTTAACGAAATTTTCTATTTTGACGTTAACGATTTATTGAATGTAAATGCGTAACTAACGCTGTTGATGTTGTGACTGTATTGTTCAAATGCGAGCGGGCTCCAGTGGCGGGCTCGTAGGCTCGTCACACTGTCGTTGTCGTCGTTTATGGATTCATCCACGGCATCTCTTGCGAAGGTTTCTGTTCGATGTGCACCTGCGAACGTACTTCGTCAGGTAAAAAGAATAGCGAATTCACGACTTTAATGTTAAAATCTTTAACGAAATTTTCTATTTTGACGTTAACGATTTATTGAATGTAAATATGTAACTAACGCTGTTGATGTTGTGACTGTATTGTTCAAATGCGAGCGGGCTCCATTGGCGGGCTCGTAGGCTCGTCACACTGTCGTTGTCGTCGTTTATGCATTCATCCACGGCATCTCTTGCGAAGATTTCTGTTCGATGTGCACCTGCGAACGTACTTCGTCAGGTAAAAAGAATAGTGAATTCACGACTTTCATGTTAAAATCTTTAACGGAATTTTCTATTTTGACGTTAACGATTTTTTGAATGTAAATGCGTAACTAACGCTGTTGATGTTGTGACTGTATTGTTCAAATGCGAGCGGGCTCCAGTGGCGGGCTCGTAGGCTCGTCACACTGTCGTTGTCGTCGTTTATGCATTCATCCACGGCATCTCTTGCGAAGATTTCTGTTCGATGTGCACCTGCGATCGTACTTCGTCAGGTAAAAAGAATAGTGAATTCACGACTTTCATGTTAAAATCTTTAACGGAATTTTCTATTTTGACGTTAACGATTTATTGAATGTAAATGCGTAACTAACGCTGTTGATGTTGTGACTGTATTGTTCAAATGCGAGCGGGCTCCAGTGACGGGCTCGTCACACTGTCGTTGTCGTCGTTTATGGATTCATCCACGGCATCTCTTGCGAAGATTTCTGTTCGATGTGCACCTGCGAACGTACTTCGTCAGGTAAAAAGAATAGTGAATTCACAACTTTCATGTTAAAATCTTTAACGGAATTTTCTATTTTGACGTTAACGATTTATTGAACGTAAATGCGTAACTAACGCTGTTGATGTTGTGACTGTATTGTTCAAATGCGAGCGGGCTCCAGTGGCGGGCTCGTAGGCTCGTCACACTGTCGTTGTCGTCGTTTATGCATTCATCCACGGCATCTCTTGCGAAGATTTCTGTTCGATGTGCACCTGCGAACGTACTTCGTCAGGTAAAAAGAATAGCGAATTCACGACTTTCATGTTAAAATCTTTAACGGAATTTTCTATTTTGACGTTAACGATTTATTGAATGTAAATGCGTAACTAACGCTGTTGATGTTGTGACTGTATTGTTCAAATGCGAGCGGGCTCCAGTGGCGGGCTCGTAGGCTCGTCACACTGTCGTTGTCGTCGTTTATGCATTCATCCACGGCATCTCTTGCGAAGATTTCTGTTCGATGTGCACCTGCGAACGTACTTCGTCAGGTAAAAAGAATAGTGAATTCACGACTTTCATGTTAAAATCTTTAACGGAATTTTCTATTTTGACGTTAACGATTTATTGAATGTAAATGCGTAACTAACGCTGTTGATGTTGTGACTGTATTGTTCAAATGCGAGCGGGCTCCAGTTATGGCGGGCTAGAAGGACTTTCAAGGACATTCTAGCCCGCCATACTCCAGTGGCGGGCTCGTAGGCTCGTCACACTGTCGTTGTCGTCGTTTATGCATTCATCCACGGCATCTCTTGTGAAGATTTCTGTTCGATGTGCACCTGCGAACGTACTTCGTCAGGTAAAAAGAATAGTGAATTCACGACTTTAATGTTAAAATCTTTAACGAAATTTTCGATTTTGACGTTAACGATTTATTGAATGTAAATGCGTAACTAACGCTGTTGATGTTGTGACTCTATTGTTCAAATGCGAGCGGGCTCCAGTGGCGGGCTCGTAGGCTCGTCACACTGTCGTTGTCGTCGTTTATGCATTCATCCAAGGCATCTCTTGCGAAGGTTTCTGTTCGATGTGCACCTGCGAACGTACTTCGTCAGGTAAAAAGAATAGTGAATTCACGACTTTAATGTTAAAATCTTTAACGAAATTTTCTATTTTGACGTTAACGATTTATTGAATGTAAATGCGTAACTAACGCTGTTGATGTTGTGACTGTATTGTTCAAATGCGAGCGGGCTCCAGTGGCGGGCTCGTAGGCTCGTCACACTGTCGTTGTCGTCGTTTGTGCATTCATCCACGGCATCTCTTGCGAAGATTTCTGTTCGATGTGCACCTGCGAACGTACTTCGTCAGGTAAAAAGAATAGTGAATTCACGACTTTCATGTTAAAATCTTTAACGGAATTTTCTATTTTGACGTTAACGATTTATTGAATGTAAATGCGTAACTAACGCTGTTGATGTTGTGACTGTATTGTTCAAATGCGAGCGGGCTCCAGTGACGGGCTCGTCACACTGTCGTTGTCGTCGTTTATGCATTCATCCACGGCATCTCTTGTGAAGATTTCTGTTCGATGTGCACCTGCGAACGTACTTCGTCAGGTAAAAAGAATAGTGAATTCACGACTTTCATGTTAAAATCTTTAACGGAATTTTCTATTTTGACGTTAACGATTTATTGAATGTAAATGCGTAACTAACGCTGTTGATGTTGTGACTGTATTGTTCAAATGCGAGCGGGCTCCAGTTATGGCGGGCTAGAAGGACTTTCAAGGACATTCTAGCCCGCCATACTCCAGTGGCGGGCTCGTAGACTCGTCACACTGTCGTTGTCGTCGTTTATGCATTCATCCACGGCATCTCTTGTGAAGATTTCTGTTCGATGTGCACCTGCGAACGTACTTCGTCAGGTAAAAAGAATAGTGAATTCACGACTTTAATGTTAAAATCTTTAACGAAATTTTCTATTTTGACGTTAACGATTTATTGAATGTAAATGCGTAACTAACGCTGTTGATGTTGTGACTGTATTGTTCAAATGCGAGCGGGCTCCAGTGGCGGGCTCGTAGGCTCGTCACACTGTCGTTGTCGTCGTTTATGCATTCATCCACGGCATCTCTTGCGAAGATTTCTGTTCGATGTGCACCTGCGAACGTACTTCGTCAGGTAAAAAGAATAGCGAATTCACGACTTTCATGTTAAAATCTTTAACGGAATTTTCTATTTTGACGTTAACGATTTATTGAATGTAAATGCGTAACTAACGCTGTTGATGTTGTGACTGTATTGTTCAAATGCGAGCGGGCTCCAGTGGCGGGCTCGTAGGCTCGTCACACTGTCGTTGTCGTCGTTTATGCATTCATCCACGGCATCTCTTGCGAAGATTTCTGTTCGATGTGCACCTGCGAACGTACTTCGTCAGGTAAAAACAATAGTGAATTCACCACTTTCATGTTAAAATCTTTAACGGAATTTTCTATTTTGACGTTAACGATTTATTGAATGTAAATGCGTAACTAACGCTGTTGATGTTGTGACTGTATTGTTCAAATGCGAGCGGGCTCCAGTGACGGGCTCGTCACACTGTCGTTGTCGTCGTTTATGCATTCATCCACGGCATCTCTTGTGAAGATTTCTGTTCGATGTGCACCTGCCAACGTACTTCGTCAGGTAAAAAGAATAGTGAATTCACGACTTTCATGTTAAAATCTTTAACGGAATTTTCTATTTTGACGTTAACGATTTATTGAATGTAAATGCGTAACTAACGCTGTTGATGTTGTGACTGTATTGTTCAAATGCGAGCGGGCTCCAGTTATGGCGGGCTAGAAGGACTTTCAAGGACATTCTAGCCCGCCATACTCCAGTGGCGGGCTCGTAGGCTCGTCACACTGTCGTTGTCGTCGTTTATGCATTCATCCACGGCATCTCTTGTGAAGATTTCTGTTCGATGTGCACCTGCGAACGTGCTTCGTCAGGTAAAAAGAATAGTGAATTCACGACTTTCATGTTAAAATCTTTAACGGAATTTTCTATTTTGACGTTAACGATTTATTGAATGTAAATGCGTAACTAACGCAGTTGATGTTGTGACTGTATTGTTCAAATGCGAGCGGGCTCCAGTTATGGCGGGCTAGAAGGACTTTCAAGGACATTCTAGCCCGCCATACTCCAGTGGCGGGCTCGTAGGCTCGTCACACTGTCGTTGTCGTCGTTTATGCATTCATCCACGGCATCTCTTGTGAAGATTTCTGTTCGATGTGCACCTGCGAACGTACTTCGTCAGGTAAAAAGAATAGTGAATTCACGACTTTAATGTTAAAATCTTTAACGAAATTTTCTATTTTGACGTTAACGATTTATTGAATGTAAATGCGTAACTAACGCTGTTGATGTTGTGACTGTATTGTTCAAATGCGAGCGGGCTCCAGTGGCGGGCTCGTAGGCTCGTCACACTGTCGTTGTCGTCGTTTATGCATTCATCCAAGGCATCTCTTGCGAAGGTTTCTGTTCGATGTGCACCTGCGAACGTACTTCGTCAGGTAAAAAGAATAGTGAATTCACGACTTTAATGTTAAAATCTTTAACGAAATTTTCTATTTTGACGTTAACGATTTATTGAATGTAAATGCGTAACTAACGCTGTTGATGTTGTGACTGTATTGTTCAAATGCGAGCGGGCTCCAGTGGCGGGCTCGTAGGCTCGTCACACTGTCGTTGTCGTCGTTTATGCATTCATCCACGGCATCTCTTGCGAAGATTCCTGTTCGATGTGCACCTGCGAACGTACTTCGTCAGGTAAAAAGAATAGTGAACTCACGACTTTAATGTTAAAATCTTTAACGAAATTTTCTATTTTGACGTTAACGATTTATTGAATGTAAATGCGTAACTAACGCTGTTGATGTTGTGACTGTATTGTTCAAATGCGAGCGGGCTCCAGTGACGGGCTCGTCACACTGTCGTTGTCGTCGTTTATGCATTCATCCACGGCATCTCTTGTGAAGATTTCTGTTCGATGTGCACCTGCCAACGTACTTCGTCAGGTAAAAAGAATAGTGAATTCACGACTTTCATGTTAAAATCTTTAACGGAATTTTCTATTTTGACGTTAACGATTTATTGAATGTAAATGCGTAACTAACGCTGTTGATGTTGTGACTGTATTGTTCAAATGCGAGCGGGCTCCAGTTATGGCGGGCTAGAAGGACTTTCAAGGACATTCTAGCCCGCCATACTCCAGTGGCGGGCTCGTAGGCTCGTCACACTGTCGTTGTCGTCGTTTATGCATTCATCCACGGCATCTCTTGTGAAGATTTCTGTTCGATGTGCACCTGCGAACGTGCTTCGTCAGGTAAAAAGAATAGTGAATTCACGACTTTCATGTTAAAATCTTTAACGGAATTTTCTATTTTGACGTTAACGATTTATTGAATGTAAATGCGTAACTAACGCAGTTGATGTTGTGACTGTATTGTTCAAATGCGAGCGGGCTCCAGTTATGGCGGGCTAGAAGGACTTTCAAGGACATTCTAGCCCGCCATACTCCAGTGGCGGGCTCGTAGGCTCGTCACACTGTCGTTGTCGTCGTTTATGCATTCATCCACGGCATCTCTTGTGGAGATTTCTGTTCGATGTGCACCTGCGAACGTACTTCGTCTGCTCTGACCTGAGAAATCTTGTAGAAAAAATTGTGTTAATATTCTGCCAATAAGAAGTGAAATAAACTTTCCACTCACTGCACTAGGCAGTTTGTTTTATTCCGTGTGTTTATATCTCTCCAGTACTGAGTACTGTCTTGCAATATAACGAGACAACTGCCCCTGACTGATGGTATTGTTTTCTTCAGCTGCAACAGATGCTTTTTACCATGAAAATACTAACATCAGTTGGCATTGCATAAAACCTTGGTGAGCTCAAAGCCGCTGTGTGTATTCTTGTGAATGATTTATCTAAGGAAATGTACACCCTTCCAACAACCATCAGCAAACTCTTCATGACTATATATAACGCGTAATTATTTAATTAGATTAAAGGAAAAATATATTGCCATCACACCAGCTCAATTGCAGACTTTCGTTATCATCAAAAATATGGTGGCCGGGGTACATGACTCTCATCAACATTCTGATAATGTAATTCGCATACAATGCTCAGTCATTTAAAAAATTTTCATGCACATCAGTACGCCTTGTATATTCAAGGTGGCTTCTACTTTGTCTCATGCTAGTGTTGGCTATCCGTGCGGTAGCCAGAAAATATTATGGGGGGTTCTATGGAGACCTCCCAGATGCACTAGTAAAGGTGCGATCTTGGGGGTTTGAACCCCCCTGGCTATGCCCCTGTTGGCTATGCAATGCTAAACCTGCTGTGACACTACGGAACAAAAATACCAAACAACTCCGCTTTGTCTCAACAAAGATGCAAGGAGTTCAAACGGGTGCAGCTATGTGAAAGCCAACCACTGCAGAAATGCAAATAAGAACAGTTCTAGAACCGGATGTTCGAACAGCTACAGGGAATTCAGAAGATCATGCTAGATGCGTGGAAATAACTAGCACAATCACATATGTTTGTATGCCCATGTGTCTTGCCTCAGCAAATTAGTTCCAATGTATGCTTGATTGCATTTATTTAGCATTTGTTACAAGAGAGGCAAAAGTCCTCAAGATATTGCAAATCTATATTGTAAATCTACTCAGTATTGGCAAGTTAGATCACACAACTTGGTTGATTCATTTTATCAAGCTTTGTTTCACCCCTCAAGGAAACGTAGCTCTTCGGTAACCTCAGTGAGCCAAACACGCAGTCCAGGTCCAGTTTTGGATATTTTTACTGGTCTCGTTAGCAATACATCGTTCCAAAATACCACAAATTCCAGCTGGACACTATATCAATGAGCCTGTTGCCTTGCACCTCATCAGAGCGGCCCCCTGCTGGCTAGCAGGAAGATATTGAATAAGAAACAGGTGACTGGCTGTTCTGTCCACCTCTCAGTGTGTGTGGCCACTCCTGTTTGCTGCTAGAGTGTCACCCCCATGAAGAAATGCAACACCCTGGTCCTCCATAAACTTTTGTCCCAATCTGTTCGAATATTGATGCACAGATGGTGTGAAGAAAGTCATAGCAGCAGGGCAGTTTTCAACGAGATTCCAAGAGTGTTTCAAGCAACAGGAAATACACCCAGCCAGAGGATTTCTGTTGAATTCATGCTTAAGGACCTTTACATCTACATCATTTACTCATGAATGCAGCACTGTCATGTGACAACACATGACAGTCCATTAATGCTTTGAACATGAATTGAGCTTTACCCTCTGGTTGGGCGTGAAACAATGAATCTTTCAACAGCTCATGACCTATTTGGGGTCATGACCGACAGTTTGAGAAACACTGCTCTACGCATTTGTTCCAACAATAATCTGGCATCCTTCAAAAACACCATCAAACAGGACTTTTCTGCTGATACATAGGGTGACATGCAATTACTTTTTGATTATGTGCATTTTTCTGCTGTGCAATATCTTTGCTATTTGTTTCTTATACTTATCATGTGTTCTTGGTATTTCTGTTCCCCTCAGATTGTGTAGACATTTGCATTGACTGTGTCTTGGACTATTCAACAGGGCTTGCCCAGTATCAGTATCAGTGTATACTGTCATGGAATAACAGTAAAAACCTGAAAACTGAAAAAAAAAAACATCTGAAACACATCTGTCTGATTCCTCTAACAATCTCCTGACAAATGCTCGATGAATAATAGTTCATGTCACCACTCCTTGTGGACAGAAACAAGCTGTAACAGGCCGCAGAAGGTTAGATGATGTGGTGGACCTACGAGTTTGTTGTCGCCTTGAATGGGCAATCATAATCTCAGACGTAAAACTTATTTATGTTGACTACTGCCTTCAAAGTCTAACTATAAATTCTTTGTTCTGAACTTGTCTTGGTACACCGGAGTTCACCCAAATGACTTGCTTAAGCATTTTTGCAAGAGCAGTCTTTTGGGAAGAAATAGGCAGCGAAATCTCAAATTGGTACACTGACCCTACCGAGCAGTGTTTGTTAGTTGTCAGGGTTGTACAATGTACAGCTTGGTACAAATCTTTAGGGACCACCATGGTGTCACATTTGTCCATTGGAGTTCACATTTCTCCATTTCTCCCTAGCATCAAACAAGAGCGGATGCACATACTGAGAGATAGACCCGTTTCTTATTCAATCTTTTGCTGGTAGCTGGCAGGGGACCGCGCCGATTAAGAAAAGCGTAGTGCCGTGAACTTTTGTCTCGGGCTGTACACGCTGTTGTGTTGTACTCATACAGATTCTGAAATGCATGCCACTTCTTAGAGAATCTTTGGAAATTTGAAACCATTATGCCTTAATTGTCAGCTCTGATCATGAGCGAGATGGTAGGGGGCCCCGGAGGAACGTCCCGTTATGTCCTGGAACCTTGCCAGTCTGGAACATTGCAGACGAATCATCAATGCAGGTTGCCCCACGCCTGACGGAACCTTATGATTTTATGGACCTTTTTCCTTTGATGTTCTTCTCTGTAAAGGCACACGATCAGTTACAAATATAACAACACTTTAAACCTCCATCTTTCAATCGTTTTACCCCTGTACCTTTAGTAAAATGACTCTTGGCTGCATTTCTTCTCTCCATGCCTGAAAATCTGAAATCAGTAAAAATAAGCAATGTCCTCAGTTTCAACGCAATCCTCATGTGTTTCGTAATTTTGTTGCTCCAGTTAAGAATACAGTATGATAATTCTAAGTAGAAACACAAATGCAAAATAATAGGAATCATTAAGCACAACGAAAGATTACTGGCCGAAACCACGATATTTCTTACTCATATACCGCGACTTCGGTGTTAAGATAGAACAGGTGACAACAGTCCGATTACACAGATTTTACGAACACGTCACCAGAATTAGTCCAACTGGGCACTATGGGTGTACATTACGCACCAGTCTACCGGTTTATGCCACTGAATCATTTGCTACAACACATGCAAAATAAGAGCGTTGAACGTGAATGGTGTGTAGCATGAGACGTACTTACCAGCTTCAGAATTGCACTCGTGCGTCTTAATTCACTTGGAAGTTATGTACATACACCTGGTACTGCTGCTGCCTGAACTGAGAGGGTGCAGCTGAGAAAAAGTGGACTGGCACTTGTTGCATCTGTAGTAACAGAGCGGCCCATTTTACAATTTTGTACAGACGCCCTCACCTTTTGAACCGCGAGCATGAAACTCGCAGGCGTTGCTGAAACGTTCCCTCACCTGTTGAACATCGACGGACGAGCGGGACATCCAGCGAGGAACTTGAACGGAATATTTGGAAAAGCTGCTTCACCACTCAAGCCATGCTCAAGCAGCCCAAGCCAGCAAACTGCGTGTTTGGCTCACTGAGGTTACCGAAGAGCTACGTTTCCTTGAGGTGTGAAACAAAGCTTGATAAAATGAATCAACCAAGTTGTGTGATCTAACTGGCCAATACTGAGTAGATTTACAATATAGATTTGCAATATCTTGAGGACTTTTGCTCTCTTGTAACAAATGCTAAATAAATGCAATCAAGCATACATTGGAACTCATTTGATGAGGCAAGACACGTGAACATACAAACATATGTGATTGTGCTAGTTATTTTCACGCACATAGTATGATCTTCTGAATTCCCAGTAGCTGTTCGAACACATAGCTCCTTTCACATAGCTGCACCCGTTTTAACTCCTTGCATCTTTGTTGAGACAAAGCGGAGTTGTTTGGCATTTTTGTTCCGCAGTATCACAGCAGGTTTAGCACTGCATAGCCAAGATCGTACCTTTACTAGTGCATCTGGGAGGTCCCCATAGAACCTCCCATAATATTTTCTGGCTACCGCACGGATAGCCAACACTAGCATGAGACAAAGTAGAAGCCACCTTGAATATACAAGGCGTACTGATGTGCATGAAAATTTTTTAAATGACTGAGCATTGTATGCGAATTACATTATCAGAATGTTGATGAGAGTCATGTACCCCGGCCACCATATTTTTGATGATAACGAAAGTCTGCAATTGAGCTGGTGTGATGGCAATATATTTTTCCTTTAATCTAATTAAATAATTACGCGTTATATATAGTCATGAAGAGTTTGCTGATGGTTGTTGGAAGGGTGTACATTTCCTTAGATAAATCATTCACAAGAATACACACAGCGGCTTTGAGCTCACCAAGGTTTTATGCAATGCCAACTGATGTTAGTATTTTCATGGTAAAAAGCATCTGTTGCAGCTGAAGAAAACAATACCATCAGTCAGGGGCAGTTGTCTCGTTATATTGCAAGACAGTACTCAGTACTGGAGAGATATAAACACACGGAATAAAACAAACTGCCTAGTGCAGTGAGTGGAAAGTTTATTTCACTTCTTATTGGCAGAATATTAACACAATTTTTTCTACAAGATTTCTCAGGTCAGAGCACTTTATAGGATATACAAATTGCCAATTATGTGTGTTATGTGTATGTATATCACCACACTTAAATGTATTTACCTGCTGTAATATACCCCAGACCAAGCTCAAAATGGGGCATATTGTCTTCAGTTGTCAGTGCAGGAGAGCATGCATGGCTGTAAAGTGTTTCACCTGAACCATTACCCAAAATGTATGAAGTGGCAGTACACAACTATCACATAGAATGACCCATCTGTGGTGCTATGTGTAGAATCTATGCACACTTTTCTTTTGATGTTAACATTGCCTTGAGTTTGAGGGAAAGCACAGGACGAACACAGGACGAGACGAACACAAACACACGAACCAGCAAAGAAGCTTTAATACACGAAGTGAAGGAGAGACGGGTAAAAAGAAAGTGTACACTTCGGCATTAACATCAAGTCAACACCAGCTAGCTTTCCTGCTCCTCCTGTGTTCATCACACTTTTGTTGGTGCCCAAATGCCTTAACAGCTGTTTTTGCATGCCTGTCATGAGAACTAGCAAGAAATCCTCATCTTGCAACAAGTCAGTATTTCCTCGTTGAAAGACAGTAGGATCATCCTTCTTGCCTTTGTGTGTGAGGGAAAGCACTGGACTGTTTGTTTGGGCTCTGATAGAACTGACCAACAAGGCAACACTGGTTTGGTTGTCGTCGTGTTTCCTCTCACTGTAACATATATTATAGTCCCTCATGGTGATGTACAGGTACTGCCTTGTAGTGAGGTGAATTGGATCCTTTGAAACGTGCCATCCAGCACACCCCGAATACTGAGCTGCATAGTACGCTGAGTGCAATGCCGTCACGTAGTTTCCCTAACATAAACAAATAGTTTCTGGAAGGTAAAAAAGGACATTCCAGTACAACATAGTGTTTTACAAGTGCCTGTACGCCCGCAGCACATTGTTGCCATTGCGGCTTCTCCCGTACCTGTTTTTTTTTTCTTTTTTTAAGGAGTAGCAAGCTGGCACTTGCTTGGCTGACATCTCCTTTTGTGTGAATAAACATATACCCCCCGTGCATGGGCTGCCTCTATTACATCGTCCTCTGTTTTTGTAAGTGGGGTGTAGGACAGCCCCAAAATCATGTGCATATGATGTCGGCACAGGAAGGACATTCCCCCACGGCGTCAGTCGTGACGTTGCCCTCGTGGTCGCAACATCGCCTAGTTGCATAAATGTTGAGTGTATTGTCTCAATCCCAATCTCGACAATCTTGATAGTTCATTGAGTGCGCTCCCACTAGCCCACACGAGCACACAAGGGAAGGAGCCAAAGCGTCCGAGACAGCATGAGACAGAGTATGAGACAGCTACTTAACTTTTATGCAGAAGACTCTCAGAATGTGGCTCTATAGACTTCAGAGATGGATGAAACATGCAGCGGACACTGACACCTGATGTACTCGTATGTGGAAGGCACGCACATGCTAGGGGTCACGTGAAAAGAGAAACATTTTATTTCAGAGTCGATACATTGCGAGGTAACATAGCATGTGCGCGGCAAGCACGGAGTTCAAAACCCTCCTGGTTGCTTGATTCCGTAGAACCCCGACTAAGATGGCAATCGTTGCTCGAACTGCATCTCGAAATACGGGGGTGTCCTGAAGGGAAGCATGGTAACTGAATAATTAGCAAAAGAGCTTCATTTGCGCTTGCGTTGGTGACTCACACGCTATTCTGAAATTTCCTAATAGGGATTCTGCAGGTCATAAATATAAGTGGTCAGTTTAGATCACGACACATTAAAAAAGATAAGTGAAGACAAACGAAATCCAGAACGTAATCGGAAAAAACAGCGCAATGAAGTAAGAAGAAAAACAGGCCGCAAAAGCCTTCATTCTCGGGAGCTACTGAAAAACCTTTGAATTTCTCTCCATCGCTGAAACTTGCGATTATGGATGTCAAAGAATTATGGCGCACAGATGCACTGGTGAAGGACGTTCATTACGCGAATACGCGTCGTACTCGTGGTGCAGACGCACGGATGTGATTGTCTGCTTGGCAACAATTTCACCTGCATAAAGTCAAGTATTTCCTAATGCTTTAGGCAAAGCAAGGTGGTTTCCGAAAGTGTGCTCGCGTTCGACAGAGGGGCAGAGACACAGAGACAATGCGGCACACTTTGCTCCAATTTATCCTACAGCCTCCCTGTATATTCACATGATTTCACTGCGTTCGTCTTTCCGAAAAGAAAACAAGCCCCAAAGAACTTACCGATACGCCCGTGCTTCACTGAAGGATGCTCTTACATGATGCACCAATCCTGCCGTGCACACGGATGTGAACGGTGTGACCTCATATATGTCAGGCACTAGCATAGGTCATACGCACAGATTCCTCGAGATGTTCCAGTAACATCAACGTCTGAGTCGTCAGAGTATTCCCTAAAGCGAGTTAATTAAGCCACTTTAGCAGAAACAAACCGGACGCGAGAAACCTCGTGCGCGTCCTCGCTTGAACTGGCCAAAGACTTGCCCATTGTTGGTAGCTGAATGAGAAAACATAGGATTCGACGCATTCAAACACCGAAAATATCACGTCATTTGTCACGGGCAACGGCCGCAGCTGTGGCAAGTGTCACAACTCCACTGTTCAAACGCCCTCCCATAGGCTTCAGTAATCGTCTACGACACCCCAGCCACTTCGGTGGCAACAAAAACGCGTTTCCGGTACCTGTATATGGGCAAAGTTCGCTCTGTGACACATTCCAAATCCAAGTTTGGGCTCGCCCAAAAGTGTCACACCAATTTCACGTGTCACTAAAGTGTCACCGTTTTTAGAGTGTAGGAAGCTTGGAAGACAAACGAGACCTTGCCAGTCTGGAACAATGCAGACGAATCATCAATGCAGGTTGCCCCATACCTGACGGAACCTTATGATTTTATGGACCTTTTTCCTTTGACGTTCTTCTGTGTAAAAGCACCCGATCAGTTACAAATATAACAACGCTTTAAACCTCCATCTTTCAATCTTTTTACCCCTGTGCCTTTAGTACAATGACTCTTGGCTGCATCCTGCATTTCTTCTCTCCATGCCTGAAAATCTGAAATCAGTAAAAATAAGCAATGTCCTGAGTTTCAACACAATCCTCATGTGTTTGGTAATTTTGTTGCTCCAGTTAAGAATAGAATGATAATTCTGAGTAAAAACACAAATACAAAATAATAGGAATCATTAAGCACAACGAAAGATTACTGATAATTGTCGAAACCACGATATTTCTTACTCATATACCGACTTCGGTGTTAAGATGGAACAGGTGACAATTAGACAGTCCGATTACACAGATTTCACGAACACGTCACCAGAATTAGTGCAACTTGGCACTATGGGTGTACATTACGCACCAGTCTGCCGGTTTATGCCACTGAATTACTTGCTACAACACATGCAAAATAAGAGCGCTGAACGCGAATGGTGTGTAGCATGAGACGTACTTACCAGCTTCAGAATTGCACTCGTGCGTCTTTCACTTGGAAGTTGTGTACCTACATTCACCTGGTGCTGTTGCTGCCTGGACTGAGAAGGTGCAGCTGAGAAAAAGTGGACTGGCACTTGCTGCATCTGTAGTAACAGAGCGGCCCATTTTACAATTTTGTACAGACGCCCTCACCTTTTGAACCGGGAGCATGAAACTCGCAGGCGTTGCTGAAACGTTCCCTCACCTGTTGAACATCGACGGACGAGCGAGACATCCAGCGAGGAACTTGAACGGAATATTTGGCAAAGTTGCTTCACCGCTACCACAAACCACAAACACAAATCTCATCCTCAAGCAAACAAACCGCTGTGTGCTAGCGCATGCGCGGGCGAAGCGAGCAGACGGCACGGCGGCAGCAAAAAGAGACACGTGACATCCCTTCTAGCGCATGCGCAGCGCAACTGATTTTCCTCTCCCGAAGGCCAAGTATCTCCGTGGGGTCAACGTCCACCAGCTATAGTCCACCGGTGACATCACGCTGTGAAGGTCGTCAAGGGAAAGGAGCATGTGAGCGCTGGGCTCCTTGGAGGGCTCATCAGGACGTCACGAGCTCTTGCTCAGTACAAGGTCGTTGCTTGCTCCATGAGGTTCTCTCCCTCTCTCTTGCAATTGATAATTTGTTGCTTTATGCCGTGAGACAACAATGATCATAAGCAATGCCACAGCCTGTGCATACTGCCGTATTCTCGCTCAGCCCTGCTTCGAGGGACCCTACCAGTAGCATTGGCAATGCATAAGCAACTTGTACAACTTGTACCCTGCCCTCCTCGGCCGGAATCGAATCCACAACCTGACGCCAAACATCGGAGCGTTTTTAGTGAGGGTGTCACGGGTAGATTTGGTCACACAAAGTACAATGGCTATTCCCTGCAATCTAACCCTGCTTGTGTCCTCGCATTCCAAATTGGCTATCGCATAAGGATCACGTCCAGGCACACGTATGCCAGGATTGTATGTCGAAAGTAAAGGAGGAGCCACTACAAGACCTCACAGTATGACCGAGACAGCACTGTTTCAATAGAGAAATCAGCAGCAACAAATCGTTGGATGTTATATTTTCTCAATTCACACAGTTTCAGAGACTGTTTCTCTCAATCACTCACAGGTTAGAGCACAGGTCAGGCTTTTGCGCAGTGCTTCAGGGGTAATGATGCATATTCTTTCACATTGTATTAGGCCGGGAAGTGGCCCAAATAAGTGGGGAAGCACACTAACTGCACGGGTAAAGTTTTCGACGGTTTAGACAGGAGTCAGATAAACCCTCGTCATTTCGGACACTGGCCGATTGACAAACGCGTATAGGATCGCGCAATGCTTTACAGATGATTGTCTCATCAAATACGGCGATCATATATAGACCCTTTTCACTGACCTCATTCCGTCCGCCATACTTTTGTGTTCGGACGTGCTCGCACCACAGTTAATGCTGGTAGCGTGCACGCACCATGCACAAAAGTATGGCTGCCACAAGCAGAGGGAAAGGCTATGCCGTCTGCGAAAGTGACGTCAGATGAAAAGAGTCTATACTACACCGCAATGTATTTTATGTGACATAAATTATACATCAAAGCATGCGGCAACATCTCCACTTGTTATCGCTTAAGCCACCCGACATTTCCTTGCCTTCCTATTCACCCTGTTCTGAACCCCTTAGCTGGTGTATGTACAAGTGGAAAGAACTTGGGCGATAATGTGCCTACTAGTGTTCGGAGTCACGTCATAACTCCTGCTTATTACTCACTATTTTCAAGAAACAAGACTCCATGTCTGAATTGAAGGAAGTGGGTTTTGGAAACCCACTACTTGCTTTAGCCTGTATAGCCTGTGTGGGCACATCTCGCATTGGTTTTATTGTACACAACGTCAAATCAGGGTAATGAAATTTATTCATATGTAAATAGCTTGTTGAATGCCAGTACTCAATAACAAGCAATGGAAGAACGTCGTTAATGTTGGAAGTAAGAACGACAAAATAAAAACTGCGATAAAATGAACATTACAGTGTCCATGTTCCCCGGATATTCACCAGCGGGAACGTGTGAAAGAGCGGGTAGTCAGAGAACGATACTGGTGCTCGAATATCTGAAAAAAAAAAAAAAAAGAAACTATAAATTATGGAACACCTTCGTTGGTAGCGGACACACAAAACTTTTCTCAAGATGAAGGAAAGAGCAGCGGCGTTCGGCATGTATCATGATACCTCATAACAGAGAGAGATGACGTATTTCTGGAAGTGATAAAGATTAGTGATCCTGATATTACGGGGGTAACCCTGGATGCTAATCACAACAGGACGGTATACTCGGAGAACAAGAACATTCAAAACAGGGACAAAACACAATCCCTGTTTTGAATGCTCCTTGTTCCCTGAGTCATGTACCAACAAGCCCATCAAGCTGCTCTAGGACGGTATACTGTCCGTGTAGCATAAAAGGTGGTGGCTATTTCCGAGTGATCTGCCTGCCCATCTGGCAGCACATGTTGCTCGGGGGGGGGGGAGGTCTTGGACAGACTTCATAGTGAACTATGCTCACATTTGTCTTAAATTGTTTGAGGAAAGCCCAGCCTGCACTGGGATTCGAACCCGGGTCACTTCCCAGGGTCTGCATGGTATGCCAGCATAAAAGGGCACCTCACATTCTAACACATAGTGAGCCCCAGCTCCAGGGGGGTCACTGCAGGTTCAGCAGCGCTCGCGAATTGGCTCGGATTTGATCCCGTTTGGTTCTGCTGAAGCCATCTTCCAAAATTTGGACGGCTTTGGTAGTAGGGGACCTGCTCCTGAGCGCTAAAGTCATGATAGTTCTTTTTTTTTCTTTGTCAATGTGTACTTTGCGAACTTGGCTTCTCTGCGGTAGCGTCGATGAAAACCAAGTACAGGCCAAAACAAAAATTTCAGCATGAGTATGGCAAGGATTTTTGTGACTTCTGAGCGTGTATCACGATGGTCAGTCTTTCGTGCCCAAGACTTCATACATAGCGCACCAGTGTATCATTGCACCGTGCGTCAAGCGCAGTTATGTTGGGTTGTACAATAATGGGACGTAAAAAAATCCTGCAGCCAAAATTTTAGCAACCTTCCACAATGTCCCAAAACGGAAGATAAGCTGGTGACCTTTCCTTGGACCGCATTGAGACGCTGCCTTTAACACAACATTCCAAAACTCCAACTCGTCCGTTCGTCGTAATCATATCTGCGAAGCGTGACGTATCAGCACGCCCACATTTTTTTCTCTCCCCCCCATATCTGCCATGGATTGCTTCAATATCACCCATCGCAGGAACTCCCAGGCGCTCTCAGGTGCTCTGTGCACATGGGGTCACGCGGCCGCGGGGGCACGAGAAGGTCTGCAGCGAGCGAGCCAAGCCACCTATCGGCAGGCCCGTTGTCATTACCCGGTTTCAGTCGCCGTTCAGAACACCACTCATTCTAGCTCACCATACTTGCATTTTCAGACGTACCGCTCCGCGTGGCCGAAGCAACGCACATCGTCAAACAACTCTATAACATGCACCTCAAGGTGGTGCTCGAGGAGCAAGGTGGTAGCTTAGAAAAGACTATTTAGATTTAGGTGGATCTGGTGGTAATGAACCTTTCAGGTTACTCACTCGTAGCAGTTTTGTTTGTAGATTCGTTATGTGTGTACCAAGCCCAGTAAACCAGACTTTTACCTGTATCATATCATTCCGGAAATTTTACACCCGAATTGGGTGCTCCTGTTTTCCACCCAAGTTTTATCCCCGATTTTTGCAAAAAATGCTTCCCAAACACCTCAGAGAATACTTATGATTGGTCACAAACCAGAACTAAGTGCTTTTTCATCATCCATGTAGGAAATCATGTAAAGGGTTCCACCAGGATTTTCACCATGTAAAGGGTAAATCCAGGCTCTAGTGATTGCTAACAGCAACATGCCTTTAGGTCTTAGAAAGAGCTAAGAAGGGTTAAGTTGAGACTTGAGAAGGTTAAGTTTCAAGAGGTTAAGGTTAGATATTGTGCTGTCTAAGTGAAGGCCCTGGGGGAACACACCGTTCACATGGGAAGTCTGCCTCTCACTCAGAAATAGTGAAACATTTGCAGCAACATAGCAATTGTGTTCCTTCCTGGGACATGACCACTGTCGTAAAGATAGAACTAGACGACTTCAGGTTGGTTTTACCCCCAAATTCACACAGGTGACTCAACAAGAAGCCACATCTTCACTTTTACAAGTCAGGACACGTTAGTGTCAGGACACGTTAGTGTTACACCTGTCGTCTGGCACCAACACTTGTGCAAAGGCCCTGTACACAAATTGATGACACATCAGCTCATGTGAAGCCAAGCAAAGGCAAGATTCATAGTGTCATATAGCTTCCGGAAGCTGCTAGAGTACTAGAGTGTTACCCAAGTTAGGTTCAAGGCAGCCTGAGCACCGACTTGAAATTTTTCACCAAGCATGTAGTCAAGCTCGCTGCATAAGAACGCTTCAAGCCGATCAGGGGTCCTGAAATGCATTGACGCTCTTCCAAGGCAGCTGCAAGTCGTGTTGAGATTCACATCTGTGAATTCAGGGTTTACAGCCCAAAGTTCAATTTTTCTTTCCGTACATATGGAAGATTTTGGTTGGCTGCAGTATTAGAGAGGGTCAGTATGACAAAATCAAAACAACAGGAAAATGAGTGAGCACTACGGAGCACCTGTTCGGAGGGAACCATAGTTATCGGCATGAAGTTATCTTGGAATGACACCACAGTGCATTCGTCGCAGACGTGCTGCTGTGTAATTTCAAGAGGGATAACTTCACGACGATAACCACAGTTCCTTCAGAGGAGGTGGGCTCATAGCACTTTCTAATTTTCTTGTTATTTTGACTGCGTCATACTGACCCTCTCTAATACCGCAGTCAACCAATACCTTCTATATGTACTCAAAGAAAAATTTGACTTGTGGGTTGGAGGAAGACTAAGGAGACTTGTACAACGGGCAACATCACCATGGGCCCTCTTGCCTTTCCCATTTCTTCCCCTTCCTCAGCCCCGTGTCTATAAAGCTGTTTGTGTTGTAGTAATGAAGTTTCAGATGTGTTTGAGATTCACAATGTGTCTGTAACGCATGCACATCCCACAACAACTCTCATTGTCAAAGTCCGACTACGTTAGACCATGTGAAGATCTATGTTCTGTTGCGGTGCACTCACCCTCTGTTATGTGGTGCCTAAACAGCAGGCCACTAACATGTGCACAACAAACATTAATAGAGAGCAAGTTCAGGCATGGGCACTGGTGAGCAAGGTCTCTCTTTCTGAAGACACTGTCCCCTTTCAATGCAGTGCCCGCGCACATAGGATGTCCAAATGCAGGTGATGGCAACGTGCAGGATACCTGTATAGAACCACTCACTATGTTGTGTTTGCATGACACTTTTGGGCATGACACTTGAGGCTTCGAGAATGGTTGAACTGTGCAGGACACAACTTGCACCTGAAGGGCTTCTCTCCTGTGTGCACTACCATGTGAGTCCTGAGCTGTGTGGGCCATGCAAATGCTGAGGAACAGTGCTCACACTTGAATGGCTTTTTGCCCGTGTGTTTTCGTCTGTGACCTCTCAGACTTGTGGCGTCACTGAACTCAGCAGGGCAGAATTCACACTTGTACATCTTCTTTCCAGTGTGTAAAACACTATGTCTTTTGAGTTTGTCAAGGCACACAAATGCTGCTGGGCAGAGCTCACACTTGTATGGCTTCTCTCCCGTGTGTTCTTGCATGTGATACTTAAGTGCTGTAGAATTGTTGAACCCTGCGGAACAGAGCTCGCACTTGAACGGCTTTTCGTTCGTGTGTGTCCTTATGTGGTGTTTTAGGCTCGAAGCTGTATTAAATTGTGCAGGACAGAACGTACACTGGTGCAGCTTCTCTCCCGTGTGGACAAACATGTGCCAGTTCAAATGCTGAGACTTATAAAATGAAGCAGAACAAAGCTGACACTTGAATGGCTTCTCTCCTGTGTGCGTGTGGCTCTTCAGGTGTCTAGGGCACTTGAAAGCAGCAGGACACTGCTCACATTTGAATGGCTTCTCTCCTGTGTGCATCAGCATGTGACGTTTAAGATGTCCAGCTTCATTGAACGCAGAGGAGCACAGTTCACACTTGTGTGGCCCAGCGTGCATTGCCATGTGCCTCTTCAGGCTTCCAGACCGGGAAAAAGCAGCAGGACACAGTATGCATTGGTACGGCTTCTCCCCTGTGTGTGTCATCATGTGGAGCTTGAGATTCTCAGACTTGGTAAATGCGGCAGAACAGAGCTTGCACCTGAATGGGTTTTCTCCTGTGCGGATCACCACGTGTTGTTCTAAGTTTCCAGACTCGCCGAATGTAGCCGAAGAAATGCCACACTTCTGAGACTCTTCTCTTGCATCAGTCAGCACATGGTGTCCGAGGTTTTTAGGTTGAGCGATTGCGACAGAACAGAAATTAAATTTGAGTAGAGTCTCTCCAGTGCTTGATGTCACATGACCCTGTACAAGCTGTCCATTCGGCATAGTGGAAGTTAAACCTCTGAAGTCTTTGTGTACTCTCCTGCTGGCAAGGATGGTTCCGATTGGTGCAGGTCCTGAAATGACAAAGAAACATTAGATGGCGGGGATCATTTTACCCTTCAGCTGTCACATTGTCATTTCAGCTGTCATTGTCAGCTTCAGCTGTCATTGTCATAGCTGTCAATTGTAGTCACAGGTGTCCAAAAACAGATTGTGTACACGTGTGACTAGCGTTACCTAGTGTCACAGGACTAACTAGTGGAAGCAAGTAGTGGACCAGCTTCCACCACAATGGTCCTATCCTTTCGAAATTTGCATAATCTCTTTGTAAATAAGTATTAGTTTACTAATTCATATTTTAAAGACAGCTACAGAAATACAGAAAAATGAACAGAATTGAGCACACATATTTTTTGAATCGCTATACTGAAGAACGAAAAGACTCATGTGAAACCCTGACTCAGTGATAAACCAAAAACCTTTCCAGAGCATTCTGACACCATGAACGCCTGCACAATATAACAATATGCAATACACTGCTTGACGGTAATTTCTTACCCTGACCTGTATCGCCATCTGGAAGTGTTCAGCGAAGACGTCAAGAAAACAGTCTGTTTGTATTCTAATGCAGGGATTAGAACACTTAGTTCTTTGGGTTCGGTTCACGTTCATGTTCAGGCATGCCAGTTCAGTTCAGATTAGTAGAATATCTAGGGCGATTCCATGTAACGCCAGGCAAACTGGTCCTGACGTGGTTTCAGAAAGAACTGATGTTCTGTGGCTGGAACAACATAGAAGGGACAAATACATGCAAAGCCTCAATTTGCCTAAGAAATTAACGATGAAACATGAAAGTCACTGAAAAGGTTAACCAGCTGTAGGACTCGAACCCACATCTTCTGGATTGCCGGTCCAGGGCTCAATTGCTTTGCTTAATTGCTTAGCTCATTTGCTTAGCTTAGCTCAATTGGTAGAGCCCTGGACCGGCAATCCAGAAGATGTGGGTTCGAGTCCTACAGCTGGCTAACCTTTTCAGTGACTTTCGTCTTTCATCGTAGTTTCAGACTTTGCTTGAGAATTATATGTTGTGGATTGAGAACCTGCATCGAACTTGGAATCATCACCATCACCTCTAGTCAAATGTGCCTCTGTTATGTGGTGAAACGTAAGAGGAGTTATAACCACCATAAGCCTCATGTCTCCGGAAGGCTCACTTTGGAGCCCTGTAATGCTAACACCACGCAAAAAATGCAACATGTTCTTGCGTATTCTGCCAGCGCAAGCGTTTAGACAATCGGAAGAAAAATATTAAGGCGATAAATGATGTGGTCTCTTCAAGAATTGTCTCGAATGTATGACATACTTTCCAATTTTTCCCATTTTTGCATGTCTGTTGTGCGTGACACCCTGCAGATACTAGTATCAAACTTATATCACCAGAGAGCACATTTCCCGATGCACAAAATGAGGTAGTGTCATCAGAAATTTTTCAGCAGACATTACCCAGAAGGGCCTGGAATACACCAGTAAAGTGAACGACCAGCCAAGTTTGCCATTTTTTTACAGAAAGATGGGATTTTGTATAACATTTTTGTAGACCTCTGTCCACTGTCCTCTGTGTGGACAACAAGAAAAAAAAATCACAAAAGTTTCTTCCGTGTGTTGCGTCTTCACCAGGAGCTGCTAACTTTCGGAAAAACAACAAGTGCGATAAACGAAAATTCCACCTGACATCACACTTAACTTTTTTTCTCAGCAACGAATGGACATACAGACTTGAAACAAACGGCTTAGTCACCTAGAGATATCAGCCAACAGCCTGTAATTCTTCAAGCAAAATCTGAGACCACGTCTGGACCAGCCTGCCTGATCATACGTGGAATCACTGAAGAGAAAAGAAACGAGAGACTGAGGATGACATATCAGCTGGGGATACCAACTTCGTTTTAATCCCAAAACAGAAAGAAGAAACAAAACGAGCGCTTCTCGACCAAAAGGTACCTCGTCGTAATTTCTTTCGACGATCACCCTCCAATAGAATCTGAGTAGAATAAGTGAAGGCATGAACCTGTTCATTCAAGACAAAATTTTAATTGACTGACATTACAACTGAAACATGGCTTAGACAATGCTAAGTTCTCAAAATATAACTTTTGCTCACTGAAGTGCGATTACTAGAATGTGAATAATTATTCACCAAAGACTTGTGAAATATACATGTACAGTAAACCCCCGTTAACTCGAACTCGTAAAAACTGGGGAACAATTCGAGATAAGCGGGGTTTTGAGATATGCGAAATTCCAAACTTTTCGATGTAACAGTCATAAATTGTAAGAGTCCTACGTTTCTATAAAGTTACTTTTGTGGCAGAACCGCAATTACACAAAACTACCGCTTCAAAATGAGAAAAAAAGTAAGAAAAATGTCAGAATCACTTGGCGTCGAAAATCGTCGTTATGGATCCTTGGTGTTGAAAACTTTCGTTCGAGTATCAAAGCTTCGCACTATCTATCTTTGTGCTATCTTTGGCTGTGCTATCTTTGTAATGATTCAGGCACTCAGGCCGCCACAAGTTCCCAAAAGCAGAAAACAAAACGTAATGGCAATTGACGCTCTCTTATATGGCACCATTGAGCGAAAACAAATGTAACGAAAGCACAGAAGGAAATGATGAACACGTGACGCTCACAAGTGAACTTCCCTCCCCGCCATCGTTGCGACTGCTCTGTGCAACAACATGACAGTACCGGCCATCCCCCTCTCCCTGCAGAATGGGACAACTGAACTCAGCTCCGCTGCACATCTGATAGAACGGAATGCAGGTGTAGGGCTGCTGTGCGATGATTACTCACATTTTTGAAATTTTTGCTGGTAAGATTTTGAGATATCTGATAAATGCATGGTGAATATAGTTAAATTCTGCGACTTAAGAAACCCTCAACTTAACCGATTTTTGGAGATACCCGAGTTCGAGTTAACGAGGGTTTACTGTAACTATGCACTGGAATTCTTCGTGATATGGAGTAAAATCCTCAACATATGCAATATGAAGGGAAGTGCCTCAGGACGAGAACCGCCGATATTTCGAGCAGGGACTGTTCTTCTTCTTGGCACCGTCCTCATCATTGGCACTGTACAGTGAACCTCAGACGAACCTCACCGAACTCAGATACGAACCTCAACAAACTCAGATAGTGGGCTCCCACTAAACAAACCTCGGTTAAACGGGAATTACGGATAAACGGAATAATAGGGTCACCTTTGGTTAGCTTCCTATACATGCAATGATAAAAGCCTTTGGATAATTGAAACAACCTGTTTTGTGCACTTTGGGTAAATGGAACAAAGTGGAGGTACCGAGATGCCGCCGAACCTGGAAGACTATCATTCACGTCTGAGAACCCGGGTGGAAGTCATAGCCAGTGCTATCCAATCCATCAGTCACTCATATGTTAAGCATAGCTCGTGTCCACATGTGTCTTCATCAAGTCTGTCAAAGAACAGTCACATGAAATGGTTTTGCTTGCGTCAATATTGCGGATATTGAGGGCATTCGGGGTCATGATCGTGAGAACAAATCAAAACTACAAACCATGAAATTTGATATGCCAAAGCATTGTCAAGCAACTCAACGCTGTCAGCATAGCAGGCCGTGCATTGAGTGAGGATGTATACAATGCCACATGATACTGACAGGTAATATCGGAAACCTGGACGCGGGAAATACATCCTTTGCCCGGTGGAACAGAAAGATAAACCTCATTGTAGACGATTGAGGTGCGCATGAAATTTTTTTCAAGCCTCAGGCATGCACGCATATTTTGTAAAAAAATTCAAAAAACGTGAAGAGAACAGCCATTAATTCTTTTTCCTTGCTACCCACAGTAGAGGAAGTTGATTATCTTGAATTAACGTTGCATTTCATGAAATCTGTGTACAGTAAACCCTGGTTATATCGAAGGCTCTTTATTCGAATTATCGCTTTATTCGAAGTACGGCGAAGTCCCCGTGCATTTACATGTCTATTCAACCAGATTATTCGAAGCGCGAGGGCAGCGAACTCCGCATATTTCGAAGGGCGCGCCTGCCATCGGCTGCTGGTTACCACGCAGAACATTCCCGAAGGCCGCGTTTCCTTCTTTTCTTGGTTTTTGACCTTGCACAACGTTGCACAATCACGCTGCAACCTCTTTTCCTTCTGTACAATGAGGGAGGAGCGGGAAAGTAGGACGCAGGAAGACGGTTCATTGACATGGTAGAGGGAAAGGGAAAGACCAGTCATGTGGCCGCCTTAACACGTGGGCACTTCTCATGCGATTTTGTTTTGCGCGGTTCATTGTCCATTTGGGAAGTGCTGGTGTAGTCTTTGGTCTCTTTCGCACCATGGCTCCGTGGAAGTGCTTAACCCTCGAGCAAAAGGTAGCGCTCATCCGCGCAGTGGAAAAAGGTGAGAAGAGCGAATCTGTCATCGCCAAGGAGTTCAACATACCGGCGTCAACGCTGTCGACCATTCTGAAGAACAAGCAGGACGTCTTCAACGGTTTCGGGAAGAATTTCTCAAGCAAGAGAAAGCGTGACCGAGGTTCAAAGTATCCAGAGGTGGAAGCTGCCCACTTGAGTGGTTGAAGAACGCCAGGTCTGCGCACGGACCCGCGCTCATCGCAAAGGCGGAGGCGCTATCTTTGCAATTGGGTATGCCGGACTTCAAATGCAGCAATGGCTGGCTCGAGCGCTTCAAAAAGCGGCATGCTGTACGAAGCACACCCATCAACGGTGAAAGTGGTGCCGTGAACCAGGACACCGTGGATACATGGCGACGAAATCGGCTTGTGGAACTTCTAGAAGTGTACCCGGACAGGGATATTTACAATCTTGACGAAGCTGCGTTGTTCTACAAACTCCTGCCCAAGCGGACGTACACAACTGCGGACGGCTCTTCGTCAGGCGACAAGCAAAGCAAGGAACGCATCACTGTCCTCTTTGGAGCTAATGTTACTGGGGACGACAAACTGCCGTTGCTAATACTGGGCAAGGCTGGAAAACCGCGCTGCTTTCGTGGCGCAACTCTGCCCAAGGACTGTGTGTACAGGAGTAAAAAAGCGTGCTAGGATGACAGCAGCCATCTTCGAGGACTACGTACGGCTTTTGGACCGCAAATTCCATGCAAAACAACGGAAGGTACTCTCCATCATCGACAACTGCCTGAGCCACGTCAAAATTGAAAATCTTAAGGCCATTACTGTGGAGTTCCTGCCAGCCAACACCACGTCCGTCTTGCAGCCTATGGACCAGGGCATCATTGAAATAACGAGGAGGCTGTACCGGAAAAGCCTCCTTCAGCGCATGTTGCTTGCGTACGTCTGTAACAAGGGCTACAGCATTGATCTCCTTGGTGCAATTCATCTGATTTGCGTTCGTGGAGGGACCTGGAAGGAGCAAAGATTGCGAATTGCTTCACGTATGCAGGTTTTTGCCGCGCACGTGCCGCGGCTCAGCCAGTCAAACTGGATGACAGGGAGGAATCTGAGAGCCTCTACGGAAGAGTGCACGATCTTGTGGGGCAAGAAGTGGATGATGATTTCGACTCCTTTGCACGAGTGGATACGAACGTTCCGGTCGTCAGTCCTGTGACGGATGCCGAAATTGTGGACATAATCGTCGGTCACATGGACGTCGACGAACGAGCCTCAGACGACGAGTCTGAGGGACCGCGTGAAATCCCTATGGCAGCGGAGACACGCAATATGTTGCAGTTGATTCGCAACAAAGTAGAGTGCAGTGGCGGTGACTATGAATTGATGACGTGCCTGGGGAAACTCGAGGAAAGACTCCTTGCCGGGTGCGAGGCCACGCGACAAACTCAACTAACTGCGTTTTTTGAACGACAATAAAATACTGTCGCGATTCGACGGCGTTTTCGCTATTCCCTGTGTCTGAGTTTACCGTTTTTGAAGCGTCTCCACTTTTATCGAAATACCGCTTATATCGAATTTTTTTGTGGTCCCGCCGACTTCGATATAACGAGGGTTTACTGTACTTTGCTTAAATGAGTCTTCTGATAAATGAAACAATATTTCCATTCCCTTGCAGTTCCGTTTAAGAGGGGTCTACTGCCCACAGAACCAGTAACCGCCCCTGGACATCCGACATGGGTCCGAGCATTCGCAGCCTGACGTGAACATCCATTGAACGCCTCCTGGACACGTTAGGTGGGATGCTCCAACGAGTATACGCAGCAGACGTCCCACATATATTACCCTGTGGACACCATGCGCACCCCATCCGCACTGTGTCTACAAAGAGCCGTTTGAGCACCCCTTTTCGCTCTTCAACCTCCTCCTCTCCCGCTCTGCCGTCTGACTTCGTCGCCGCCAAAGGAGAAATCTGCGCAGAAGGCTTGTTTTTTCGCAACGCGCTGAAGAGAGAGTCACGTGATGCCATAGCCCGTTGTGCGGATAATTTGAAACGCTGCTGGAGAAACATGGCGGCTCTGCAATGGCTTGGAGTAATACGGTAATTTTCAACGTGAATGGCACCAGTACAGCTTGAATTTTGTGAAGAGTTAGGTGAATATGCCTTGTAGGTAACGGATTCTCCATCGGGGGCCACTATCTATCTCCGAAACAGGTAAACGGCCGTAGTGCCTTTGTTTGTTAGCGCTCGCGTTTTAGACTCCTTTGTTCTTCAAGTTGCTTTAGCCCACTGCCTAGTGAAAGAAAATCAATCGATCCTAGCTGAGCTTGTAATATAGGAATATTAGCGCGTGTGTGCTAGTTTTATTTTGTGATCCACTCACTGTGTTCTTGATGTTCTTTCAGGCTTAAACGGCTATACCGCTCAGCATCGGCCATTCATTGCTGTGTGCGTCTCAGCGTCTCCCAGAGAGTGTGGGATGTTTTTTCTGTGAGCAGTCTTGGAATTGTTTACTGTCTTATACGTTACAGGTAAGAATGCTAGGTAAACGCTCGAATGCGTACGTGCCAAAGGCAGAGACCGATGATGCCTGTATTATTTCTGTCATTTTTATCAGTGTGCCTCAGCGGCAGAACTTGGCCAGTGAGTTCCAGAGGCCGGAAGACGCAGAAAGGAACAATATAAAGAGACCGGTAGCCATTCATAAGCCATGAAGGAGCGTGAGGATGCAGTTGCGTCGAATCCATGCAAGATTCCAACTAACGATACGGCGAGCAACATGGATGTTTTTTTTTCTTGTTTACATAACGTGGCGATAATTGTAATCACGATCTGTATGAACGGGAATGATCTGGATATGGCACCTTGTCACGTTCTTTCATTATTTATACTGCTTATGTGCCGGCAGGCATGTACGAATGCACATGTAAATAAAGTCTACATAGAAATAAAGTATTTTGGGTGTACACTTACGTCCTTGTGTTTATCTCATATGATTAAAATTACGATATTTCCATAGGCGCGCGACACCTATTGGGCCGGAATAGAGATCCTCCACAGGTCCCTCGAAGATCCGCATCGGCGGTCCTGCGACGCCCATTTCGCATAATTTTCTCTTGATTAGCACGGTAGTACGGGCGTAGTTAAAACATAGCCGGGAGCAAATGTGTACGTTCGGGAGACGTACCAAGCATCCACAACCCGACGTTCGCTGGATGTTGGTGGGCGGTTAATGGTTCTGTGGGTGTGACCTCGGTAAAGGTCCCATGAATTTTCGCTTATTATGAAGTTTTATTTCAGTTTGGTTGGCCGCACTTTGTTTCTATGGGAATCTGTTTTTTACAACGAACCCGGATTCCCAAGGTTCCTCAGAATTTTCGGTTAGAACAAAGTGACATCGCATCCCCTCCCGAAGAATTCATGGCGCGATAAGAAACAAACAAAGCTGCTTCTCCTGCAGCTCTTCAGGGGATTAGTTCCAATGTTGAAAGAGGGACGAAAGTGGGCAAGTGTGAGGCCAATGAACTTTCAACAGCTCCATTGACTGCCCATTCCAACCCTTTCAGCTTCGCCCTCGCTCTCGGAACACTGACCCTGTTCACATTTCGACCTCTTCACGTGCGTTTTGTTAGTTACATCCTCGACAACCACATGCTTCTGTATCTATGAGCTTGGCGATGTCGAGAAAACGAAAAGCCCTATCGTTGTACATGAAGATGTCACGTTAGAAGATTTCGTGTCGGCGGACGACGGCCTAGTGATACTGTCCAAACTGATGGACAACAAGATCATTGTGAACGTCAGCTCAAGTGCCGCTGAAACCACTAAGACGATTGAGACTAGAAGTGACGACCACCACGAAGGTGGAGACGAAAGCATGCATCAACTTGAAATGAGAACAAAGATGCCCTCAACATGGTGCAAGCATTGAAGGACTTCCTGTTAGGTCATACGACAGCATCAACGGGAGATATTTGCGATGTAAAACCCTCGTTAACTCGAACTCGCTTTTCTCGAAATATCGGTTATCTCGAATATTTTTTGCGTCCCGATTTATGTCCCAATGCTTCCTATATATTTGGGCCCTTTTAAGTCGAAGTTTTTTTTTTTTGCCCGAGTACGGATATCTCGAAATCTCATCACCGGTAGGTCTGCGTACCTACGGCTGATAACGTGCATTCTTCGGTTTCCCCGGGCTAGGTCAAGGTCGAAGCCTTTCATTCCTAGTGACTCACGCGCCGCTAGCTGTGGCAGGCAGACAGCACTCCCCTTTCCACCCAACGTCACTCCTCCTCCTCCTTTGCATTCGTCCGAGTATCTCTCGTTTTGTTCTTCGCGGCGCCATTATGGCTGACTTTGGAGCGGAAGGTGGCATTTATCAAAGGCCTGGTAGCAAGTTCATCAAGCCAATAGCATGAACTGTTTCATTCATGCGGGTTTCTGGTCTTCCACCGCCGTACCGGAGCCAGCAGACCACTTCAGTGGTATTCAGCGGTATTTAGAGCTGGACGATCCAAACTGTCTCCCACACTTCACGTCCATACATGTGGGAAGGTCCCGGAGTTACTGAAAACCCATCGGCCGGGGTTTGACCAAAACCTCGACCGCCTCCGTTCATGGTTTCTCTCCCTTCACCTTTCATCCCCTCGGCACGGTAGGTAACACCTTGGGACTGGGGGCTGGGGTCCGTGGTGGCGCCACTCACCAAACACCAGCCGAAGCCGGTGCCCCCTGCGGGGCTTTGTCATGAAATATGTTTTAATTTGACTTGCAGACACGAATGTAACTAACCGTTGACACAGAATCCTACGAGAAATGTAATATAGTCGTTGACTGTCAGCATGGTTACCGGAGCACGTTTTCCTCTTTGAACTTCTTCTTCGTCAGAACATACCTTCGTCGGTGACATTTTACGAGTTGCTGATTACCGAATGATCCATAGACGCTGTATGTGTCGCATAACCTCTTCCTCAATTGCTGATAATTTGCCTTTCGCCATATTTCAAGTGATTTCGACGGGAGATATAAGACGTCGTTGTTGTCCAAACCGAAACCATGCATCCACGTGGTCCGGCGGGGTGTGTCTTCCTCGTCGTTCACAGTTGGCTGAGAGGATTGGATGGCGATGACGTAAGCCCACTTCGAAGGCATATATCCAGCGGTCACGCCCTGCTATTTTTGTCTGATAACTGCTCCCCCGTTGTACTGAATACGGTTAAAAGTCGATGTGTGTACGATAGTGATGGATCATGACAACGGTTTCCCGCAGAGTACTCGGAATCCTCGAAAATCATTTCATGGTCCCTTTAAAATTTCTTGAACATCTAATCTCCCCAGGTGTCTGTCGCCCTGACCCAGACAAAGTACTGGGTGTCTCTGAGCTCCCCTGCCTGAACAGCGTGAAGGAGCTCCAGATATTCCTGGGCTTAGTGGGGTACTATAGGAACTTTATCCCATGGTTTGCTGATAAAGCAAAGCCCCTTACTGAGCTACTAAAGAAAGGAGCACATTGGGTCTGGGGTGCCAAACAGCAGGCGTCGCTTCCAGCATTAAAGGCTACAACAACAGGAGAGGTAGTGTTGGGTTTAACCGCACAATTAAGCACCGCCGAGTACGCTGCAATATTCCAGCTGATGCTCTCAGCAGGTTCCCGGTAGTGACTCCTGCTGGAACTATCACCACACTGAGCCCAATGGAAATGGAGGAGCCAGAGCAAACCACCTGCTTCGATGCTGAAGCACATGTCGACTCTCATAGATACCACTGTGTTGAGTGAAAGGTCCAAGCTAGCGGCAGAGCGGCGTAAAGACCCATGGCTCAACCAATTGTTACAATGCATAGAAAGTAGAGCACTACCACACGACGACAAAACACAGGAAAAAGTGCGGGATTTGGCCAAGGACAGTGAAATCTCACCTGAAGGCACTTTGCTGTACACAGTCGCCGAGCAAAAAGTTGCCTGGCTTCCGCAACCTAAGAGATGTTGTGTTCAAGGCAGGACATGATCATCCCCTCAGTGGCTATGTGGGTTGAGATGCATTCCATTGAGATACATTCAGAGCAGATGTTCTTGGTTGGGCATTTGGTCAGACATGTCACGCTATGTACGTGGTTGCCGGCAGTGCCAGGCATTCAGGCCACACAATCAGAAACTAAGATGGTCGATTGACAGCCCCTGGCCTACCTGTCCAATGCAGGAGCTGAGTGCTGATCTGGTGGGCCTACTGCCCTTGACCCCTAGACAGAACAAGTACATACTTGTACTGGACAAGTTCACTAAGCTTATTGAACTCTTTCCCATCCATTCGCCAAAGTTCCAGGGCCACCATTGACAGAATGGTCAACGCCTTCTGTCGACACGGCATGCCTTCCTCGACCACGAGCGACAATGGGAAACAAGTTATAGAAAGGTATCGTCCAACACTGGAGAATGAAAGAGCGTCACGGGGTCCCATACTGCCGAGCAGGCCAAACCGTGGAGTGTCAAAATGCGACAGTTAAGCAGTGCGTCACTAACTATTGCTTTTGATCTCACAGTCCCATTTGCAATACTGGAGACGTCGACTTCATTCTTTCCAGGTTGGAGACCTAGTCATAAGAGGCATACACTGCCTGAGCAAGGGAAGCATAAGGTTCACAGCCAAGCTGGCTCTTTGACGCCAAGGACCATTTTGTATCATTGGCAGGCAGGGCAGAAATACGTACACCTTGAAGGACCCTCTCATAGGAAAAAAGATAGGCCTGGCTAATGCTGACCAACTCAGTTCATACCATGCACCTTGGGACCCCTCCTGTGCCACTTTTGAGGGGGGAACTGTAAAGAGGGCCATGAGATTGAGACGTCAGAGACAACGACCGCAGCAGAGAAGAGGAGGCGTGGGACTTGATGGGGGAACAGAAAAAGTGAGAGGGCAGGAGAGTGGCTACAGAGCAATGAGAGGCGGTGCATACACGTGGGTACGGAACGACGCAACAGTGGACGATGGACTGAACGGATACCGAGATGTGCGCGGCTACGATGTTGTGGATTATTAATAGGGTTCCCAGTTTTCGGAGTTTACATTTTGGAAAATTTGGAGGCTATTTATCCAAGTTTTCAACTTTACCGAAATTCAGAGTTTCTCGAAAAAATTAAGTCTGAATAATAAACGGCGCCGATTCTGGAGTAGTCATCGCAGAGACAATGCAAAGAAGTGCCAAAGTGACGGAGACCATACGATGTAGTGCACGGATGTTTTACTACCCAGAGCTATTGAAAAACAAACAAGCATATTTGCACAAATTGTGAAAGGTGCCCAAGCTCAAAATGAGTAGCAGCTGTGACGAACATAGAACTGTTCTGTGCCAAACTGGCCCAGTGCCCGGGGTCAAGTAGAGTCACGAGAGCCGAGGACGCACACAACAGATGGGACAAGTGCGTGTAGTATCCTGACCCCTTTTTTTGTTGTTGTTGTGGACCAGTTTGAAGTCGAAAAGTAGGTGTGAAAGAAGGGGGACAATGGGAGAAAGAAACGAAAAAACTCGTAAGGCCGCCACGTGGACCTTGGAAAAATCAGTTTACCGGATAAATCCGATTTTGTACAAAAAACTTCAGATGAAGTTCATCGGAGTTTGTCGGATAAGTCCGAAAAGCCAGAAGCCTAATTATTTAGTATGTGTGACTTCGGGATGAGTGTAAATGACAAAAGACAAAGAGTGCAGTGTGACATCGTAGTTCCCTATTGACTTCATTATAACAAGGTTCGACAGTATTAATAGGGTTAGGGATGACGTGTTAAGGTTTCATGCAAATCCTGGGCTGAAAAGCCCATGGCGAGAAAAGGTCCATTCAGTCTTGTACGACCAATGTGAGTGGGCGGCCTTGTTAGTGTGGGGGGGATTAATGAAGGCATCTTTGCACTAGATGAGTGACAAAAATGCGAAGTTCACTCAGACATGGGCAAACTTCAAGATAAAGAGGTCAGTGGTTACGAGGGGGAATTTTCAAAGCACGCCTTCCTTTTTCTTTTCTGTAACATATATATTTGTTAACCCACTGGTGTAGCCATGCAAAACATACTAGTGTAGCTAGACGATGAAGGGGATAGAATAGCAGTACTAGGAAGACAAAGGTCCTGACGTATTTTATTTGTGACGTGTTTCTAGGGTGCCTTGTGATTGAAGTGCTTGTAGTTAATTACCTTACAGGTCTGCTAGTCACACAGTTGCAAACTGGTATCGTCCATCCATAAACACCTCACCTGAACATTCATCAGTGATAAGCTCCTCAGTTTTTCCATGGTTTTCAGGTAAAGGGGAGGTTCCTTGTGGTTCTTCCTTGATAAAGGTGGAATCCATTTCAGCCATTGATTCTACAAATGAAAGGTATTGCTACACTTGATTTGTCATCAATACAGCTATTGCTGAGCTATCACATGGTTCTTGTTTTCCCAACAGCTATGAGGATTTCTACACCAACGTGTGATTTAGTTAAACGAAAATTAGCTTGCGTTATGGGAATTGCTGTTCTGAGGCTGAAACACATAGAAAGGACAAATACATACAAAGCCTGCATGTTTGAGATGGTGATCTGATAATTGTGATGAGACGAACATCACCACCAGCAGACGGAGCAGTACAGAGTAACCCTCACCCACCCACAGAAGATAAAAATGGCTTGGCATGTAGTAACCAAATTTTAGACGCAAGGTGTGGGCAAGAGTTGAACCTGTTTGAAAACAAGCTTCTTTCTTTTCATTTTTTCTGGTTTTTCAGATGGGAAGGTAGATGAGTGATATACGAAGTTTGGAAGCAACTTCAAGAGGAAAACAATGGTGTGTGCCATGTTAACACTATTTGCTCTCATTTTACTATGTCATCGGTAAAGGTGACAGGGGAAAGTATGCCTATACGGAGTGTTTTTTTTTTCATCCTTGTTTTTAAATAAAAGAGCTGTAAGAGCAGCACAGATATTGTTTTTGCAGTTGAGTTATATGGCCAGGCAGGTAATCCCTTCAAAAAAGAATGCAATACATGATGACTAATGACCAAAAATCCATTAATTAACTCTTTAATTAGGGGATTTGGGGCAAAAGCCAGATAGCAGAATGCAAGACGGTCCCAGCTGAAAGCTATTCTACACTTTAAAAATCCTGAAGTACACACATGCATTAGCACATCCATCCCCTAATTCTGATATGCAAATGAGCCCAAACCAAAACTGCGGCAACTGGGAATGCACAACTCTCAGAGGGCCATATCAGAGGGCCACGTGATTTGGAGTGATGGAGATGATTGAAGTAAGTGCCGATCCACGGGGCAGATAAACCGCTTTCCAGCATAAATTAGCCTCATTCGGTGAATGTGATGGCTCCCCCGTGAGGCGCACTTTTCCAGTCTCGGCTCATTTGCATATCAAAACTGAGGGATAGATGTCTTAATGCATGTACACGTTTCGGGATTTCTTAAGCGTAGAATGCCTTTCAACTGGGATAGTCTTTCATTCTGCTATCTTGCTTTTGCCATTGGAATTAATTAATAAATTTTAGGTAATTAGTCACCTCGTAGCTGCATACTTTTCTCAAAAGGGTGTCCTCCTTGCCGTAGGACACAACTGCAAAAACGACATCTACGAGGGTGAATCAGAAAGTCTTTGCTCCAATTTTTTTAATGCCAAATTACGGCTGTAAATGCAAAGCCAACATATCCATTCCTAGCGGTGGACCTTTCTTGGACCGGCCCTGCCTTATCTGCCGGTAGCTACGCAGCATGGCACAGCTGTCAGTTGTTGAAGATGACGGTTGTGCTTCACGTGTCCACGGCCTACGAGCAACAATCTTCTGGGATCGCGGAGGACCACTCCTGCTGGATTTCATGCCACAAGGTGCAACCATCAATGCCGACAGTGATTGTTCCACACTGTAACGTCTGTGGGCTGCCATCAGGCGAAAACGCTGAGAGATTCTCGATGTGGACAACGCGGTTATCCTCCACGACAATGCGAGGCCACATGTGGCAAACAGAACCACCGACAAGTTCCGGCCATTTTACTGGGAGATTCTAGACCACCCACCATACAGTCCGGACCTCGCCCCTACTGATTTCCACGTTTTCAGTCCGCTGAAGAAGTTCCCGGCAGGACAGCGATCCACGTGCAACGATGAAGCCAAGACAGCAGTATGATGGTGGTTCCGCAGTCAGCCGGACGAATTCTACATGAGGGGTATTTTAAATTTAGTGCTGCGATGGGACAAATGTCTGGAGCGGTGTGGGGACCATGTAGAAAAATAGTGTAAGGTACTAGAATAGTATGTATATTTGTAATTACCTGTATGTACCTTGTTTTGGCTGATAAAAAATAGGGGCAAAGACTCTCTGATTCGCCCTCGTGTGCTGCTCTAATGGCTGTTTTTATAGAAATTTTGAAAAGGACAAAAAAAAAAAGAGAACTATTTGCTCATGTATGCCTCAGGATCAAGATCATTTCGTGACATTGATAAAGTTCTACAGATATTCTTTATATGATATATAATTATATATATATATATATACAGGGTGTCCCAGAAAACGTGTCATTGAATTATAATAAAAAAAACAACTACGCCACCTAGAATCATGCGGTCAACAGCATTTGTTCTTATTAGGTTTTTGCCACCTCAAATGTGAATGTCATGTACTCAAAGTTTAATTATGCAAATATTTGCGAACGGAACTCGGAAATTTGCCAAGCAAAGGTCACCTTTTTACCAGACCAATATGAAGAGCGTGCTGAATTTACTCAAATTCATGATAATCCACAGTGATATTCACGAGCTATCCCGTCGGAAAAAAATAGCCGAATATCATGCTTTTCGGAGCACCGGACCATAGCGCGCGATGACTTTTTGAGCGCAATCGCTCGCAGTCCGACGAAAGGAGGTTACGAAGCCAGCCCACAGAGTAATAGCAGAAAAAGTAACAGTTCCTAAAATTGGGAGAGGGAAAGCATTATCCTAGCGAAAGTCGGACGTGATAAGCCGTTCCTGTTTTATCTCCTTCTGCGATGTCGGGGAGGGCTGGGTTTCCAACCTCCTTTCGTCGGACTCACAAAGATTGCGCTGAAAAATTCATCGTGCGCTATTCTGTGCGACCTCCGTAGAGCATGATGTTCGGCTATTTTTTCCGATGGGATAGCTCCTGAATATCCCTGTCAATTATCATTAATTTGACTAAATTAGACACGCTCTTCACATTGGTGGGGTAAAAAAGTGACCTTTACTTGGCAAATTTCCGACTTCAGCTCGCAAAAATTTACATGATTAAATTTACGTTACACGACATTCACATGAGGAGGTGGCAAAAACCCAGTAAGAACAAATGCCATTGACCGCATGACTCTAGGTGGTGTAGTTTTTTTTATTATAATTCAATGACACGTCTTCTGGGACACCCTGTATATATAGAGAGAGAAATTATTGTTAACTGTAAGAGCTGCACTGATTCCATTTTGACAGGCGAGCTATGTGGTCAGGCAGACATCCTGTAGGACAGCGAATGCAGCTACTGGACGGCTAATTGTGCGACTAATTGACACATGATTTACTGCTGGTGACTATTGTCTGGGTTAACTTGTTCATTAGATGTTTTCTAGGAAATGCGAGATGGCAGAACAGCAGTGAGTTATTATATTCAAATCCATCATCCTGATTAAACATCCTGAGAAGTGAATGCTCTTTGTGATATAAATTGCCACATTTCGTTATGCAAATGAGCCAAAACCAGAATTATGCACTTCTCAAATCCTGAAACTACACGACGTTCACTTTTATCTGAGTCATATAGAGTGCTATACCTGGCCAACAGGTTAGCGCCTATTATAATCATCTCCATTGCTCCAGTGCATGTGGCTCTCTCACGTGAAATGCCTTTCGCTCTTTCTGCACTCAATTTAGTGCATAGTTCTAGTTTCTGCTCATTTGCATGTTCGCTTCTCAGAGTGTTTAACAAGGATGATGGATTTGAACAAAGATTGGCTCCAATTCTGCTATCTCACATTTCCCAGACAAACATCTAATTAATGAATTTTATCTAACTTGTCGTCTAGGTGGTTACAAACGCTTTCAGGAAGGACATCCACCCGGCCGCATGGACGACCTGCACAAATGGCATCCTTGACGTTTACACAGTTTATTTATAACAAATACAAATTTAAAAGATAACAAAAACACCCTAAGTATGTTAACTTTGCTCAATTTTAGGTTGGATTGATGAACCATGTGCTATGTTCCTTTGTGGTGTTGTGCTCCGGATTAATGTTTATCCTAAATGAGACGACACCTATAAAGCACCTGCAGACATCAAGTATAATACAGTCAAACCTCGTTACAACGAAACGTGATATAACGAAACTCGCGACACAGCAAAATAAGGTTCAGGTTCAGGCTCGCCTAATCCCTTTTGCATCAGGGCAGAAAATATTTTTCACGGTTACATCCCATTTCGCCTATTCCCATTTTGCCTAACCCGGATTATCGGATTAAAGAGGTGGGAGGGGTAACAGCCGTTAGGCGAAATGGGACTGCCGTGCAATCTCATTAGGCAAAACGGGACTGTCGGCAAGTGGGCGTTACTTACACGCTCCGACCCGATGATGACGTGTGCAAGAAATGAATGTGCTCGTCGGACAACTACCTTACGTCGTCCGAAACAAATACCATTTACATTTGCAAATATAAGGTGTAAATATAATGTACAAATATAACAAAAACATTTTACAAACATTTTACATAGTGACTCCTGATGGACAGCATGACGAATGAAACAAGGCTTCGAGCCATGTTCAGTGTCACCTGAGCGATGTTAAATATGGAAACTGGTGTCACTATAGTCGTGTTTAATTTAACTCTTTTTTTTTTCTTTCGTGTTAGCGCCGCGAAGCTATGAGCGAGATGTGGCTATGTGGAGATGAGAGGTGGCTATGAGCGACGTACAGATGAGAACAGATGGAGAGAGGACAGCAGGAAGGAGTGGGGGGGATAGGGGGTTAATATGCGTCTTGGGCTGACTTCAGGGGGAACTGTGCCAGTATTCGTCTCGAAAGTCTTCGGAAAACCCAGGGAAAACCTCAGACAGCACAACCGGTGGTAGGATATTCAAACCCACCGCCTCCCAGTTAGCACGACACCACCGAGCGAGACGCCTTAACCCACGTTCAACCTAACCACCGTATTTTCCGGTGTATAACGCGCGCGTTATTCGGTAAAAAGGTGCTCTGAAGAGGGCCTGCGCATTACCTAACGGTGGGAGTTATACACGGAAATATTTTCCGACAGGAATTCCTTTTCTGGTCGGTGTCGTACAAATTCTAGTCTCCTCCAGGGTGTGCTGTGAATTTCTCCCAAATCACTTACGGTCAGTTGAAAAAGCCGGCGTAGGGCGTTGGAATTAATAAAAAGTTGTGATGCTACTTAAGAATGTCATTGAGCAGTCAATAATTCAGAATGGCGAACGGGACATGATGTCGTACCTCGATGCCGTGGGACATCTAATGCATATTGAGTAGAGCTGCAAATTTGGAAGAATTTTGAAGTGCAGAAACAAAGCTGCCCTTTTAATTTAAAAAAAATGTAAATAAAAACTATGTTTTCACTCTTGCACAGTCTATATTTGTGAACCAACAGATGAGGGAAGAAACCCTAGTGTAATATGAATTATAAATACAGACCTCATGCTTCAGTGAAACCAACAAGGTTGCATGTAAAGTTATATGAAGATTCGGAATTGACTTTTGACAGCATGCCAGAGGACCGCCTTCTTTCGTACGTAACACGGATTAGTAGGCGAAGTGGGACTGTCTGCAGCATACATTAGGCCAAATGGGACCCCCTGCAGTTCGAGGTCGGTGAACCTGCTAAGCGATGGCGAGATAATCTGCTAAGAAGCATTAGGCAAAATGGGAATAGGCGAAATGGGAAGACACGATTTTTCACAGGCGATAGAAGTAAAAGAGCGAGAAAGAAAGAAAAGACAGAAGAGAAGGAGAGAAAATGTAGCTGTAGTGGCTTCGTCTTGGGCACTGGCTAGATCTATGTGCTTGGCTCCTCAGGTGGATGTTTCGGTTTCAGTTCCTTGAGCTTCCGCTCGGTCGCTGCTTCCCATCTCTGCAAGAGTCGTTTAGTTTCCAGGATGATGGGTTCGTTGTCCTTCGAGGGTTCAAAGCCCAGGATGACCTCGATCGGTTGCGAGGGTCGTATGTCGTGAAGCGCTGGGCAAGATAATAGTATGTGTTCTAGTTTGTTTTCGTGATCTAAGACGTTTTCAGCTTGATTTTTCGATTTCCGGCACATTTTGATTATTCCCATTTTAAACGTCGCCAAACACTCTAAAAACGCTATTTAGCACTGTTTTCGTGATCTAAGACGTTTTCAGCTTGATTTTTCGATTTCCGGCACATTTTGATTATTCCCATTTTAAACGTCGCCAAACACTCTAAAAACGCTATTTAGCACTGTTTTCGTGATCTAAGACGTTTTCAGCTTGATTTTTCGATTTCCGGCACATTTTGATTATTCCCATTTTAAACGTCGCCAAACACTCTAAAAACGCTATTTAGCACTGTTTTCGTGATTTAAGACGTTTTCAGCTTGATTTTTCGATTTCCGGCACATTTTGATGATTCCGTGTTCTCCACGTCGCCAAACACTCTAAAAACGCTATTTAGCACTGTTTTCGTGATTTAAGACGTTTTCAGCTTGATTTTTCGATTTCCGGCACATTTTGATTATTCCCATTTTAAACGTCGCCAAACACTCTAAAAACGCTATTTAGCACTGTTTTCGTGATCTAAGACGTTTTCAGCTTGATTTTTCGATTTCCGGCACATTTTGATTATTCCCATTTTAAACGTCGCCAAACACTCTAAAAACGCTATTTAGCACTGTTTTCGTGATCTAAGACATTTTCAGCTTGATTTTTCGATTTCCGGCACATTTTGATTATTCCCATTTTAAACGTCGCCAAACACTCTAAAAACGCTATTTAGCACTGTTTTCGTGATCTAAGACGTTCTCAGCTTGATTTTTCGATTTCCGGCACATTTTGATTATTCCCATTTTAAACGTCGCCAAACACTCTAAAAACGCTATTTAGCACTGTTTTCGTGATTTAAGACGTTTTCAGCTTGATTTTTCGATTTCCGGCACATTTTGATTATTCCCATTTTAAACGTCGCCAAACACTCTAAAAACGCTATTTAGCACTGTTTTCGTGATCTAAGACGTTTTCAGCTTGATTTTTCGATTTCCGGCACATTTTGATTATTCCCATTTTAAACGTCGCCAAACACTAGCATGAACACAGCTCGTCACACAGCCACAAGTGAACGGAGCTGGAACAGAATAATATCGAAA
Source organism: Ornithodoros turicata (assembly GCF_037126465.1). Classification (NCBI taxonomy): domain Eukaryota; kingdom Metazoa; phylum Arthropoda; class Arachnida; order Ixodida; family Argasidae; genus Ornithodoros; species Ornithodoros turicata. The sequence continues at coordinate 221,309 of NW_026999328.1, read as the reverse complement.
GAAATGAATGTAATCGAAGAAGACAAGTGGATCGCCGAAACAGCAAAAAGGAAGAGCATGTATATATATAACAGAAACAAACTCGCCCCAGCACCGGAACGCTTCTATCAGGGCGATAGAAACAGTGGACTTTTCTTTCAAGCCCGCAGTGGATCTCTGCTAACAAGGCAAAGACTCGCAGAGCTCTTTGGCAAAGAAAGCGCGAAGTGCATCCTCTGCGACACCGGAGAAAACGAAGACCTAGAACACATACTATTATCTTGCCCAGCGCTTCACGACATACGACCCTCGCAACCGATCGAGGTCATCCTGGGCTTTGAACCCTCGAAGGACAACGAACCCATCATCCTGGAAACTAAACGACTCTTGCAGAGATGGGAAGCAGCGACCGAGCGGAAGCTCAAGGAACTGAAACCGAAACATCCACCTGAGGAGCCAAGCACATAGATCTAGCCAGTGCCCAAGACGAAGCCACTACAGCTACATTTTCTCTCCTTCTCTTCTGTCTTTTCTTTCTTTCTCGCTCTTTTACTTCTATCGCCTGTGAAAAATATTTTCTGCCCTGATGCAAAAGGGATTAGGCGAGCCTGAACCTGAACCTGAACCTTATTTTGCTGTGTCGCGAATTTCGTTATATCACGTTTCGTTGTAACGAGGTTTGACTGTATTATACTTGATGTCTGCAGGTGCTTTATAGGTGTCGTCTCATTTAGGATAAACATTAATCCGGAGCACAACACCACAAAGGAACATAGCACATGGTTCATCAATCCAACCTAAAATTGAGCAAAGTTAACATAACAACAAAGACGGTTAAGAGCATCAGCTGTTTACTATATACATTAAAAACAAGACTTTCGTGCAGTAGGCTGCACTTCTTCAGGTTTGAGGACCTGTTACAAGTGGTGAAGCATATATCAAAAAACCAAGTCACATGGTACAAGAGAAAAGGGTAAGGGTGAAGAGAACTACAAACGCGATACAAATATCAACAAAAATGAAAATGAAAAACAAAACGCAATCAGTAGGAGGTGGCTCGACAAGGTCAGACAGACATACAGACGAGTCGGAGTTGTACGTGGAGGAAAACAGTGAACAGCACATGAATAGGCACAGCAGCCAGTTGGCACAAAAGGCTTTAGAATGCGTACGGGGAATTAGGGCTCAAGGGCGAAGGATTGAGGACACACAGCACCTTGATGGCTAAGAGCTTCCAGACTCTGGGAAAGTAACGCGGAGTTGGTGTCTTACTGATTGTGTATCATCGTGTATGATGTGAAAAATGGCAGACAAGTGATAATACAATAAATACTGTAAATAGTGTAAAGACTCATAGTGTAAAGTAGTGATGGGCAAGTCAGTTCATTTTTGTGAACTAATTCATTTAGTTCAGTTCACTCCACTGAACTGTCTAAAAGAATAGTTCATTCGTTCACCTGTTCGCAATTAAACACAATCAAGTAATATAGTCCCAAACTTTAAAGTGGCTCGACCAAGAGAGATACAACAAAATGATCTTGCAATTCAGTTTTCCAAAGGTTCGAGAACATCAACATAGCAAACGTAATCTTTTAGGTCGCTTTTTTATTTAGCTTTAATTTTCTACGTATATTTTTAACGAGAAAAGTATTGCACAGATCAATATGCAAGGTGCCGTCGTCGTTCAATGTTACAATCGTGTATTTCTGATCACTTACGTCTGCTTGCAGCGAACTTGAGAACACAGAAGTGTGATAGAGTAACCGCAGTTTCAACTCATTTCATTCAAATGCATGAGAGAGCTTGAAGAAAAGTACAACGTCTAGCGTTGTGGAGGAAAAATTGGGAAGCTTGCAGTGTATTGCCGCAAAAATAACGTGCCCGCTCCAGGGTGTGCCAGTCACACAAGCAGTCAGCCAGAAGTCAGAACATAACGGCGCCACTAGCAGTCCACAATTGCGAGAAGGAGCTCAGAGCGATCTCAGCGCAATCAGTTCTAAATGATTTACTCTTGTTCAGCGTTCGCCGTTCATATAGTTCACTTGCCCACAGTACTTCAAGCCATACGGCGTACAAATTCAGCTCTGCTGGCTCTCCCTCCCCGCGCTTTTCTTTAAGCGCATACGCCGTGGACGAGTAACAGTTCTGACAGGCGCTGCGAGTACTTCCAAACGACCCGCGGCACCGTTTAGTTCTTTAGTTCATCCAGTTCTCTTCCTTCACACAGTCCACTCGAAGCTCTCCCTCCCCGCGCTTTTTCTTAAGCGCATGCGCTGTGGACTAGCACCTTCTCTGACGGCCAACGGCAGACCCTGCGAGTGCTTCAAAACGTCCCGCGGCATCGTTTAGTTCTTTAGTTCATCCAGTTCTCTTCCTTCACACCTTCACTAAGTCCACTTGAGGCTCTGCCTCGCCGCACCGCCCGCGCTCTTCCGTAAGCGCATGCGCTGTGGACGCGCAGCAGTTCTGACAGGCAACGGCAGGCTCTGCGAGTCCTTCAAAACGACTCGCGAGTCGCGACGTCGTTTAGTTCTTTAGTTCATCCAGTTCTCTTCCTTCATACAGTCCACTTCAGCGCAGCGTCACAGCCACTCAAGGCCACAGCGTATGCGCCGTGGTCTCCCGCCCTTCTTCTTGCGCGCATGTGCTTTGTTAGCTTTACAAAACGTTCGTTAGATGGCGCAGATGTCACACTTGGACGCGTATCAAAGCGTATGCGTTGTGGGTGTCGAGGCCCAATGAACTGAATTGGGGAACTAATGTTTTGGTTGTTGTTGAACTAGTTCGTTCAGTTCACCCGAATGACTAGTTCAGTTTGAAGGGTTCGTCCACGAACGACACATCACTAGTGTAAAGGACTGTAATGGACCGCCGTACACGTTGATGCCGTGCGGCTGTAACGTTGCAAATTTCGAAATGAAAAAGGATTCTCGATTTTTGCGTTTGATGTCATTAGCGTACCCGGATTCTAAAATGGTGATAAGTATATGCGTATGCAGATCATGTCCCGGAAGATTAAAATGTAGCGATACAGGTGACTGGCGTTTATTAACAATATCTGATTTATGGGCATAAAATCTTTCACGGATGGTGTTACGTGTTTCGCCTATGTATTGTTTATTGCACAATTTGCATGTAATGAGATAGTAAACATTGAATGAGTTACAGTGAAGAGACTGCCGAATAGAGAAAACGAAACCATTAACAGTGCTACAGGTGGAGGTACATGTTGCAATAAATAAGCAAGTTTGGCAGCGGTTGCTGTTGCAAGGAGCGCAACCGGGACTCTGTTGATTATTGCGAGAGGAAGTGAGTAAGTCGCGTATGTTACGTGATCTCCGAAATGTAATAGTCGGAGCATTAGGGAAAATGTCTTTGAGACATTCATCGGCGTGGAGTATGTTTAAGTGGCGTTTGAACACAGATCCTACATTACGGAGTGTGCGGTTGTAAGGTGTAATGAAAGTACATTTATTATGACTTGATGCCTTATTGGATTCACGAGAAAGCAACCTTTCCCTGTCTAGGGAGGTGGCTCTGGCTAGGGCATTGTCGATGAGATCGTCGGGATATCTGCGCTCCTTGAAGTCATTGCACATGTCCTTTGCATGCTTCAAAAAATCTTGTGTATTGGAACATATGCGTTTTAAACGTGTGAGTTGTCCAAATGGAATGTTTCGCTTTTGGATATTAGGGTGATGGCTGTTGAAATGAAGGTACTGCCGTTTGTCAGTCGGCTTCTTATAGAGATCTGTGACGAGTTTACCCGACTCGAGAGAAACAGTGACGTCTAGAAAGTTGATTGAAGTACGAGAGTAGTTGCACGTGAATTTGATGGAATTGTGTCGTGAGTTAAAATGATCAAAAAATGAGAGTAGAGAGGTTTCGTCAGCTGTCCAGATGGCAAAAATATCATCAATGTATCGCAGGAATACTAATGGTGTCACTGGAAAAGACTCTAAGGCTCTTTGTTCAAAAAGGCCCATGAAGAGGTTTGCGTAATTGGGTGAAACACGGGAACCCATCGCTGCGCCCTGAACTTGGACATAATGTTTGTCGTTGAAAACAAAGTTGTTGTACTGCAAGACTAGCTCAAGAAGACAGATAATGGTTTTAGTTTGAAGAAGATCAGACGGAAAGGAGGAAAGAAAAAGCTCTACAGCGTTGACACCTTCATCATGGGGAATATTTGTATATAATGACGTCACATCCATAGTTACCAGTATAGCGTTGTTGAGGTTAGGAGAAATGTTATTAATGGAATTTATTTTGGCAAGGAAGTCGTTAGTGTCCTTTACATAAGAGGGAAGTTGTGGAGGAATATGCTTGATGCAGTGATCTAAGACGAGGGATATTTTCTCAGTCGGTGTATTAACACCCGAAATTATAGGCCTGCCAGGGTGGTTAATTTTGTGCATCTTAATAAGGAGATAAAAAGAACCAGGCGTGGTGTTCTTTGGCTTAATAAAGTCTGCTATATTGCGCGGGGGAGAGTTGTCTTTGGTAAGTTCTAAGATCTTCTTGTTGATTATTTGGCAGAATAATGACGTCGGGTCGCCATCAAGAGGTCTGTAAAATGTCTCATCATCAAGGTGTTTGTTTGCCTCATCTATGTAGGCCGATGCATTCATAACGACTATTCCGCCACCTTTGTCAGCAGGTCTAATAATGATATCTTTACGTCTCTTAAGATTCATTAAGGCCGTCCTTTCTGCTTTAGATAAGTTAAAATTATTAGCGTTGTTATCAGTGACAGTTAGGCATTTAATATCGTTATAAACCGCTCTAATGTAATTGTCAATCATGGGGCTTGTTTTCGACGGGTCTGGTGTCCAGCTTGAGGGTTTCTTAAATGGTGTTATCTCTGTATGTTCACTGCCGTGGAAAAACGTCTGCAGGTGCATTCTACGACCTAAGCTCAGAAGGTCATTTAGGATTTCGAAATTGTCAGTGCTGGGAGGGGTGGGCACAAAGGTGAGACCTTTGGATAACACATTTACTTCTGCTTTGTTTAATGGTATGTTAGCGAGATTGAATACCACGTTGTTTGTAGCTGAACTGGGATATGTATGAGGTGTCAAAGCATCGCAAATATCAAGATCCTCAATCGGAGTGAGTTGAATGCCGTCGCGTTTCGCCTTCTTGGACTTAGTGCGTTGCAGGACAGAAAGTTTACGGACACAAAAAGAGCGCAGCTCATCCAGCTCATCCGGCGATAGTACACGGCTAAGTTGTCGAAGTTGATTGTCTGTGTCCTTAATGACATGTGAGGCTTCATTCTGTGAAATTCTGATGAGGCTTATGGAAGCATGGGTCAAGATATTGGACCAACTTTTGGAATTACGGGGAGATTGAAATTTAAATGAGGAACATGCACTCAGCAGCAAACCTTTAGGAACAACGTGTTGTCTAATGCAATCGGTATAAAAATACGAGTGGGAAACAAACCTTGCTTTCTTATCTAACAATTTACGAGCCTTCAGGAAAGAAGGGGACTTTGAATTGTCCGAGATGAGTCAACGTGAACTTGAGCTTCGTGGGGGGTCTAGGACATCTCGGTGCGGGACAATTCGGTGTGGGACAATTCGGTGCGGACATCTCGGTGCACGGACATCTCGGTGCACGGACATCTCGGTGCGCGGACATCTCGGTGCGCGGGCATTTCGGTGCGCGGATATTTCGGTGCACGGATATCTCGGTGCGCGGACATCCCGCTGCACGGACATTTCGGTGCACGGACATTTCGGTGCACGGACATTTCGGTGCACGGACATTTCGGTGTATGCGTTACATGTGTAGTCGTCGTTTCACGTCGTTACAGCGCCACATGTTTAGTGCAGACCCAACAGCGGATTTCCATCGCATTCGCAAAAAATTGAAGAATCTTACCAAATTAATGAAAAACGATTAATAATCGCAGATAAGCATTGACATTGTGTTGTATTGCTTCTCTTTTTCACTCATGTAATGGCCTTCGTGGTCTTTTGGATTTGCAAATAATAAATAAATTAATTAAAAACAAATGTCACACAATCCTAAAAGGTACTTCATCTCATTACCGGCAGTCAGTACTTAGTAGTAGATTGGGGTCCGAGGACATTTTTCCATACCGTTCACCCGTAGCCCTCCTTATGGGGACATTTTCTCCGGGGTCATCCTTCCCGGAGACTTTCCTTCCGGGGACACTTTTTGAAGACACATTCTTTCCGGATCCCATTATACGCAATTACGAGTCCATAGATCTTCGACTCGTATGTATCTTTTTAATTGTGCGTTTTAGGGCGAAGTGCAAATTAAGAGGTTGTAATAACAACGTAAATGATGACGATGACGTGGAGTGTTTCACCGCCATGATGTGGTAACCCTACCCCAATAGCGGCGTTCATATCAAAACAAGCACTGACGTAGTCCACAACAAAATTCTGCATTTTTGCGACATATAGACATGATACGCTTTAGCCTCGCTATTTAAAAATAAGAGAAGAAAAAGTGTTTAGACTTCCAAGACATTCTTCTTTTGTGACCTTTGCGGGTCACTGTACTAAGGCGGGGGAAATACGACAGGTGCATCGGGGCGGTGGAGATGAGCCGGTTGTTTCGTGGCGGAGGAATCGGGACGGGGGAGTTTAAATTGGGGGAATCGAGCACCACTCACCAAGGGTTAAAAAACAAAAACAAACGAGGCCCCCTTCGCGATGAAATTTGCTGGGTGTTATTTCCAGCCGCGTGTCCTAACCTCCAGTAACTTTTTAATCGCACTTTATTAATTAATCCGGCATCCCAATTGTTTCCCAGCGACGTGCTCCTCACGTAGACTTTTACTTTTGGTACAAGAAAAAAGAAAAAGAAAAGAAAACGCGCAAGACACGAAAAGTACCAGAGAGCGCTCCAGCGTCTCTCTCTCTCTTGTTCATGCAGAGCATCTTGTCATTTTTAAAGACACGGTTTAAATACACTTTTTAAAGACACCCTCTATATTCAAATGAACAAGGATATCGACGTAAAACATCAAGTTGGGCCTGTTTTTAAGATATGACGGATAAAAGCTCTAAAACCAAGACGAAGGACGAGATACACAGGTAGCGGTACCTGTGTGTGTCGTCCTTCGTCTTTGTTTTAGTACTTTTAGACGTCATAATATCGAATCTGCGTTTGCACATTTTACGACTGTGCAAAACTTGCTGCATAGTTGTCTTTGTGCTTGCAATGTATGTTTGCCGGTGCACTAATAATTATTTGCTAGAGACGCCACGCAAATCATCACTTTCAGCGCTATCGACACAGCCCCAACACACTTTTCGTCCTTTTCTTCCCTGTTGCCCGTGCACCGAAATGTCCGTGCACCGAGATGTCCGCGCACCGAAGTGCCCGCGCACCGAAATGTCCGTGCACCGAAACGTCCGTGCACCGAAATGTCCGTGCACCAAAATGTCTGTGCACCTGAATGTCCGTGCACCGAGATGTCCGTGCACCGAGATGTCTTGCACCGAAATGCCCCTGCACCGAGATGTCCGCACCGAGATGTCCTGCACCGAATTGTCCTGCACCGAGATGTCCGTCGCCCCTTCGTGGGTTGTACCGTGAGGTGCGGAATCCTGGTTTCCTGAAAGTGGCCCCTCTCGAAGACGAAGGGGACGTAGGCTTCGGAAGGCCGTCGTTGGACACCGGGCGAACTGGCGAGCTGGAGACAGGGATGGCACTTACAGTGGGGTGCACAGTATCCAAACGAGGACATTCACGCACACTGGGCACTGGGGGCGAAGAAGTTGAGGGCTGCACAAGAACGTAATTACCATCGGAAGACGCGTTGCAGGTAGAGTCACATTTAAGGTCACGTGGTGCGCACTGGGTGGCATGTGGAGGCACAGACAGAAGATGATGGCTAGAATCCGACTTGCTCGGGCCTGCAAGTGGCACAACAGGGCGACATTATTGACAATTACATTAGAGCGGTTTATAACGATATTAAATGCCTAACTGTCACTGATAACAACGCTAATAATTTTAACTTATCTAAAGCAGAAAGGACGGCCTTAATGAATCTTAAGAGACGTAAAGATATCATTATTAGACCTGCTGACAAAGGTGGCGGAATAGTCGTTATGAATTGTTTTCGTGATCTAAGACGTTTTCAGCTTGATTTTTCGATTTCCGGCACATTTTGATTATTCCCATTTTAAACGTCGCCAAACACTCTAAAAACGCTATTTAGCACTGTTTTCGTGATCTAAGACGTTTTCAGCTTGATTTTTCGATTTCCGGCACATTTTGATTATTCCCATTTTAAACGTCGCCAAACACTCTAAAAACGCTATTTAGCACTGTTTTCGTGATTTAAGACGTTTTCAGCTTGATTTTTCGATTTCCGGCACATTTTGATGATTCGTGTTCTCCACGTCGCCAAACACTCTAAAAACGCTATTTAGCACTGTTTTCGTGATTTAAGACGTTTTCAGCTTGATTTTTCGATTTCCGGCACATTTTGATTATTCCCATTTTAAACGTCGCCAAACACTCTAAAAACGCTATTTAGCACTGTTTTCGTGATCTAAGACGTTTTCAGCTTGATTTTTCGATTTCCGGCACATTTTGATTATTCCCATTTTAAACGTCGCAAACACTCTAAAAACGCTATTTAGCACTGTTTTCGTGATCTAAGACGTTTTCAGCTTGATTTTTCGATTTCCGGCACATTTTGATTATTCCCATTTTAAACGTCGCCAAACATTCTAAAAACGCTATTTAGCACTGTTTTCGTGATCTAAGACGTTCTCAGCTTGATTTTTCGATTTCCGGCACATTTTGATTATTCCCATTTTAAACGTCGCCAAACACTCTAAAAACGCTATTTAGCACTGTTTTCGTGATTTAAGACGTTTTCAGCTTGATTTTTCGATTTCCGGCACATTTTGATTATTCCCATTTTAAACGTCGCCAAACACTCTAAAAACGCTATTTAGCACTGTTTTCGTGATCTAAGACGTTTTCAGCTTGATTTTTCGATTTCCGGCACATTTTGATTATTCCCATTTTAAACGTCGCCAAACACTAGCATGAACACAGCTCGTCACACAGCCACAAGTGAACGGAGCTGGAACAGAATAATATCGAAAGAAATGAATGTAATCGAAGAAGACAAGTGGATCGCCGAAACAGCAAAAAGGAAGAGCATGTATATATATAACAGAAACAAACTCGCCCCAGCACCGGAACGCTTCTATCAGGGGGATAGAAACAGTGGACTTTTCTTTCAAGCCCGCAGTGGATCTCTGCTAACAAGGCAAAGACTCGCAGAGCTCTTTGGCAAAGAAAGCGCGAAGTGCATCCTCTGCGACACCGGAGAAAACGAAGACCTAGAACACATACTATTATCTTGCCCAGCGCTTCACGACATACGACCCTCGCAACCGATCGAGGTCATCCTGGGCTTTGAACCCTCGAAGGACAACGAACCCATCATCCTGGAAACTAAACGACTCTTGCAGAGATGGGAAGCAGCGACCGAGCGGAAGCTCAAGGAACTGAAACCGAAACATCCACCTGAGGAGCCAAGCACATAGATCTAGCCAGTGCCCAAGACGAAGCCACTACAGCTACATTTTCTCTCCTTCTCTTCTGTCTTTTCTTTCTTTCTCGCTCTTTTACTTCTATCGCCTGTGAAAAATATTTTCTGCCCTGATGCAAAAGGGATTAGGCGAGCCTGAACCTGAACCTGAACCTTATTTTGCTGTGTCGCGAATTTCGTTATATCACGTTTCGTTGTAACGAGGTTTGACTGTATTATACTTGATGTCTGCAGGTGCTTTATAGGTGTCGTCTCATTTAGGATAAACATTAATCCGGAGCACAACACCACAAAGGAACATAGCACATGGTTCATCAATCCAACCTAAAATTGAGCAAAGTTAACATAACAACAAAGACGGTTAAGAGCATCAGCTGTTTACTATATACATTAAAAACAAGACTTTCGTGCAGTAGGCTGCACTTCTTCAGGTTTGAGGACCTGTTACAAGTGGTGAAGCATATATCAAAAAACCAAGTCACATGGTACAAGAGAAAAGGGTAAGGGTGAAGAGAACTACAAACGCGATACAAATATCAACAAAAATGAAAATGAAAAACAAAACGCAATCAGTAGGAGGTGGCTCGACAAGGTCAGACAGACATACAGACGAGTCGGAGTTGTACGTGGAGGAAAACAGTGAACAGCACATGAATAGGCACAGCAGCCAGTTGGCACAAAAGGCTTTAGAATGCGTACGGGGAATTAGGGCTCAAGGGCGAAGGATTGAGGACACACAGCACCTTGATGGCTAAGAGCTTCCAGACTCTGGGAAAGTAACGCGGAGTTGGTGTCTTACTGATTGTGTATCATCGTGTATGATGTGAAAAATGGCAGACAAGTGATAATACAATAAATACTGTAAATAGTGTAAAGACTCATAGTGTAAAGGACTGTAATGGACCGCCGTACACGTTGATGCCGTGCGGCTGTAACGTTGCAAATTTCGAAATGAAAAAGGATTCTCGATTTTTGCGTTTGATGTCATTAGCGTACCCGGATTCTAAAATGGTGATAAGTATATGCGTATGCAGATCATGTCCCGGAAGATTAAAATGTAGCGATACAGGTGACTGGCGTTTATTAACAATATCTGATTTATGGGCATAAAATCTTTCACGGATGGTGTTACGTGTTTCGCCTATGTATTGTTTATTGCACAATTTGCATGTAATGAGATAGCAAACATTGAATGAGTTACAGTGAAGAGACTGCCGAATAGAGAAAACGAAACCATTAACAGTGCTACAGGTGGAGGTACATGTTGCAATAAATAAGCAAGTTTGGCAGCGGTTGCTGTTGCAAGGAGCGCAACCGGGACTCTGTTGATTATTGCGAGAGGAAGTGAGTAAGTCGCGTATGTTACGTGATCTCCGAAATGTAATAGTCGGAGCATTAGGGAAAATGTCTTTGAGACATTCATCGGCGTGGAGTATGTTTAAGTGGCGTTTGAACACAGATCCTACATTACGGAGTGTGCGGTTGTAAGGTGTAATGAAAGTACATTTATTATGACTTGATGCCTTATTGGATTCACGAGAAAGCAACCTTTCCCTGTCTAGGGAGGTGGCTCTGGCTAGGGCATTGTCGATGAGATCGTCGGGATATCTGCGCTCCTTGAAGTCATTGCACATGTCCTTTGCATGCTTCAAAAAATCTTGTGTATTGGAACATATGCGTTTTAAACGTGTGAGTTGTCCAAATGGAATGTTTCGCTTTTGGATATTAGGGTGATGGCTGTTGAAATGAAGGTACTGCCGTTTGTCAGTCGGCTTCTTATAGAGATCTGTGACGAGTTTACCCGACTCGAGAGAAACAGTGACGTCTAGAAAGTTGATTGAAGTACGAGAGTAGTTGCACGTGAATTTGATGGAATTGTGTCGTGAGTTAAAATGATCAAAAAATGAGAGTAGAGAGGTTTCGTCAGCTGTCCAGATGGCAAAAATATCATCAATGTATCGCAGGAATACTAATGGTGTCACTGGAAAAGACTCTAAGGCTCTTTGTTCAAAAAGGCCCATGAAGAGGTTTGCGTAATTGGGTGAAACACGGGAACCCATCGCTGCGCCCTGAACTTGGACATAATGTTTGTCGTTGAAAACAAAGTTGTTGTACTGCAAGACTAGCTCAAGAAGACAGATAATGGTTTTAGTTTGAAGAAGATCAGACGGAAAGGAGGAAAGAAAAAGCTCTACAGCGTTGACACCTTCATCATGGGGAATATTTGTATATAATGACGTCACATCCATAGTTACCAGTATAGCGTTGTTGAGGTTAGGAGAAATGTTATTAATGGAATTTATTTGGGCAAGGAAGTCGTTAGTGTCCTTTACATAAGAGGGAAGTTGTGGAGGAATATGCTTGATGCAGTGATCTAAGACGAGGGATATTTTCTCAGTCGGTGTATTAACACCCGAAATTATAGGCCTGCCAGGGTGGTTAATTTTGTGCATCTTAATAAGGAGATAAAAAGAACCAGGCGTGGTGTTCTTTGGCTTAATAAAGTCTGCTATATTGCGCGGGAGAGAGTTGTCTTTGGTAAGTTCTAAGATCTTCTTGTTGATTATTTGGCAGAATAATGACGTCGGGTCGCCATCAAGAGGTCTGTAAAATGTCTCATCATCAAGGTGTTTGTTTGCCTCATCTATGTAGGCCGATGCATTCATAACGACTATTCCGCCACCTTTGTCAGCAGGTCTAATAATGATATCTTTACGTCTCTTAAGATTCATTAAGGCCGTCCTTTCTGCTTTAGATAAGTTAAAATTATTAGCGTTGTTATCAGTGACAGTTAGGCATTTAATATCGTTATAAACCGCTCTAATGTAATTGTCAATCATGGGGCTTGTTTTCGACGGGTCTGGTGTCCAGCTTGAGGGTTTCTTAAATGGTGTTATCTCTGTATGTTCACTGCCGTGGAAAAACGTCTGCAGGTGCATTCTACGACCTAAGCTCAGAAGGTCATTTAGGATTTCGAAATTGTCAGTGCTGGGAGGGGTGGGCACAAAGGTGAGACCTTTGGATAACACATTTACTTCTGCTTTGTTTAATGGTATGTTAGCGAGATTGAATACCACGTTGTTTGTAGCTGAACTGGGATATGTATGAGGTGTCAAAGCATCGCAAATATCAAGATCCTCAATCGGAGTGAGTTGAATGCCGTCGCGTTTCGCCTTCTTGGACTTAGTGCGTTGCAGGACAGAAGGTTTACGGACACAAAAAGAGCGCAGCTCATCCAGCTCATCCGGCGATAGTACACGGCTAAGTTGTCGAAGTTGATTGTCTGTGTCCTTAATGACATGTGAGGCTTCATTCTGTGAAATTCTGATGAGGCTTATGGAAGCATGGGTCAAGATATTGGACCAACTTTTGGAATTACGGGGAGATTGAAATTTAAATGAGGAACATGCACTCAGCAGCAAACCTTTAGGAACAACGTGTTGTCTAATGCAATCGGTATAAAAATACGAGTGGGAAACAAACCTTGCTTTCTTATCTAACAATTTACGAGCCTTCAGGAAAGAAGGGGACTTTGAATTGTCCGAGATGAGTCAACGTGAACTTGAGCTTCGTGGGTTGTACCGTGAGGTGCGGAATCCTGGTTTCCTGAAAGTGGCCCCTCTCGAAGACGAAGGGGACGTAGGCTTCGGAAGGCCGTCGTTGGACACCGGGCGAACTGGCGAGCTGGAGACAGGGATGGCACTTACAGTGGGGTGCACAGTATCCAAACGAGGACATTCACGCACACTGGGCACTGGGGGCGAAGAAGTTGAGGGCTGCACAAGAACGTAATTACCATCGGAAGACGCGTTGCAGGTAGAGTCACATTTAAGGTCACGTGGTGCGCACTGGGTGGCATGTGGAGGCACAGACAGAAGATGATGGCTAGAATCCGACTTGCTCGGGCCTGCAAGTGGCACAACAGGGCGACATTATTGACAATTACATTAGAGCGGTTTATAACGATATTAAATGCCTAACTGTCACTGATAACAACGCTAATAATTTTAACTTATCTAAAGCAGAAAGGACGGCCTTAATGAATCTTAAGAGACGTAAAGATATCATTATTAGACCTGCTGACAAAGGTGGCGGAATAGTCGTTATGAATGCATCGGCCTACATAGATGAGGCAAACAAACACCTTGATGATGAGACATTTTACAGACCTCTTGATGGCGACCCGACGTCATTATTCTGCCAAATAATCAACAAGAAGATCTTAGAACTTACCAAAGACAACTCTCTCCCGCGCAATATAGCAGACTTTATTAAGCCAAAGAACACCACGCCTGGTTCTTTTTATCTCCTTATTAAGATGCACAAAATTAACCACCCTGGCAGGCCTATAATTTCGGGTGTTAATACACCGACTGAGAAAATATCCCTCGTCTTAGATCACTGCATCAAGCATATTCCTCCACAACTTCCCTCTTATGTAAAGGACACTAACGACTTCCTTGCCCAAATAAATTCCATTAATAACATTTCTCCTAACCTCAACAACGCTATACTGGTAACTATGGATGTGACGTCATTATATACAAATATTCCCCATGATGAAGGTGTCAACGCTGTAGAGCTTTTTCTTTCCTCCTTTCCGTCTGATCTTCTTCAAACTAAAACCATTATCTGTCTTCTTGAGCTAGTCTTGCAGTACAACAACTTTGTTTTCAACGACAAACATTATGTCCAAGTTCAGGGCGCAGCGATGGGTTCCCGTGTTTCACCCAATTACGCAAACCTCTTCATGGGCCTTTTTGAACAAAGAGCCTTAGAGTCTTTTCCAGTGACACCATTAGTATTCCTGCGATACATTGATGATATTTTTGCCATCTGGACAGCTGACGAAACCTCTCTACTCTCATTTTTTGATCATTTTAACTCACGACACAATTCCATCAAATTCACGTGCAACTACTCTCGTACTTCAATCAACTTTCTAGACGTCACTGTTTCTCTCGAGTCGGGTAAACTCGTCACAGATCTCTATAAGAAGCCGACTGACAAACGGCAGTACCTTCATTTCAACAGCCATCACCCTAATATCCAAAAGCGAAACATTCCATTTGGACAACTCACACGTTTAAAACGCATATGTTCCAATACACAAGATTTTTTGAAGCATGCAAAGGACATGTGCAATGACTTCAAGGAGCGCAGATATCCCGACGATCTCATCGACAATGCCCTAGCCAGAGCCACCTCCCTAGACAGGGAAAGGTTGCTTTCTCGTGAATCCAATAAGGCATCAAGTCATAATAAATGTACTTTCATTACACCTTACAACCGCACACTCCGTAATGTAGGATCTGTGTTCAAACGCCACTTAAACATACTCCACGCCGATGAATGTCTCAAAGACATTTTACCTAATGCTCCGACTATTACATTTCGGAGATCACGTAACATACGCGACTTACTCACTTCCTCTCGCAATAATCAACAGAGTCCCGGTTGCACTCCTTGCAACAGCAACCGCTGCCAAACTTGCTTATTTATTGCAACATGTACCTCCACCTGTAGCACTGTTAATGGTTTCGTTTTCTCTATTCGGCAGTCTCTTCGCTGTAACTCATTCAATGTTTGCTATCTCATTACATGCAAATTGTGCAATAAACAATACATAGGCGAAACACGTAACACCATCCGTGAAAGATTTTATGCCCATAAGTCAGATATTGTTAATAAACGCCAGTCACCTGTATCGCTACATTTTAATCTTCCGGGACATGATCTGCATACGCATATACTTATCACCGTTTTAGAATCCGGGTACGCTAATGACATCAAACGCAAAAATCGAGAATCCTTTTTCATTTCGAAATTTGCAACGTTACAGCCGCACGGCATCAACGTGTACGGCGGTCCATTACAGTCCTTTACACTATGAGTCTTTACACTATTTACAGTATTTATTGTATTATCACTTGTCTGCCATTTTTCACATCATACACGATGATACACAATCAGTAAGACACCAACTCCGCGTTACTTTCCCAGAGTCTGGAAGCTCTTAGCCATCAAGGTGCTGTGTGTCCTCAATCCTTCGCCCTTGAGCCCTAATTCCCCGTACGCATTCTAAAGCCTTTTGTGCCAACTGGCTGCTGTGCCTATTCATGTGCTGTTCACTGTTTTCCTCCACGTACAACTCCGACTCGTCTGTATGTCTGTCTGACCTTGTCGAGCCACCTCCTACTGATTGCGTTTTGTTTTTCATTTTCATTTTTGTTGATATTTGTATCGCGTTTGTAGTTCTCTTCACCCTTACCCTTTTCTCTTGTACCATGTGACTTGGTTTTTTGATATATGCTTCACCACTTGTAACAGGTCCTCAAACCTGAAGAAGTGCAGCCTACTGCACGAAAGTCTTGTTTTTAATGTATATAGTAAACAGCTGATGCTCTTAACCGTCTTTGTTGTTATGTTAACTTTGCTCAA
Organism: Ornithodoros turicata; assembly: GCF_037126465.1. Classification (NCBI taxonomy): domain Eukaryota; kingdom Metazoa; phylum Arthropoda; class Arachnida; order Ixodida; family Argasidae; genus Ornithodoros; species Ornithodoros turicata. Next base: position 205,324 of record NW_026999328.1, on the reverse strand, counting down.
TTTTAGGTTGGATTGATGAACCATGTGCTATGTTCCTTTGTGGTGTTGTGCTCCGGATTAATGTTTATCCTAAATGAGACGACACCTATAAAGCACCTGCAGACATCAAGTATAATACAGTCAAACCTCGTTACAACGAAACGTGATATAACGAAATTCGCGACACAGCAAAATAAGGTTCAGGTTCAGGTTCAGGCTCGCCTAATCCCTTTTGCATCAGGGCAGAAAATATTTTTCACAGGCGATAGAAGTAAAAGAGCGAGAAAGAAAGAAAAGACAGAAGAGAAGGAGAGAAAATGTAGCTGTAGTGGCTTCGTCTTGGGCACTGGCTAGATCTATGTGCTTGGCTCCTCAGGTGGATGTTTCGGTTTCAGTTCCTTGAGCTTCCGCTCGGTCGCTGCTTCCCATCTCTGCAAGAGTCGTTTAGTTTCCAGGATGATGGGTTCGTTGTCCTTCGAGGGTTCAAAGCCCAGGATGACCTCGATCGGTTGCGAGGGTCGTATGTCGTGAAGCGCTGGGCAAGATAATAGTATGTGTTCTAGGTCTTCGTTTTCTCCGGTGTCGCAGAGGATGCACTTCGCGCTTTCTTTGCCAAAGAGCTCTGCGAGTCTTTGCCTTGTTAGCAGAGATCCACTGCGGGCTTGAAAGAAAAGTCCACTGTTTCTATCGCCCTGATAGAAGCGTTCCGGTGCTGGGGCGAGTTTGTTTCTGTTATATATATACATGCTCTTCCTTTTTGCTGTTTCGGCGATCCACTTGTCTTCTTCGATTACATTCATTTCTTTCGATATTATTCTGTTCCAGCTCCGTTCACTTGTGGCTGTGTGACGAGTTATGTTCATGCTAGTGTTTGGCGACGTTTAAAATGGGAATAATCAAAATGTGCCGGAAATCGAAAAATCAAGCTGAAAACGTCTTAGATCACGAAAACAGTGCTAAATAGCGTTTTTAGAGTGTTTGGCGACGTTTAAAATGGGAATAATCAAAATGTGCCGGAAATCGAAAAATCAACCTGAAAACGTCTTAAATCACGAAAACAGTGCTAAATAGCGTTTTTAGAGTGTTTGGCGACGTTTAAAATGGGAATAATCAAAATGTGCCGGAAATCGAAAAATCAAGCTGAGAACGTCTTAGATCACGAAAACAGTGCTAAATAGCGTTTTAGAGTGTTTGACGACGTTTAAAATGGGAATAATCAAAATGTGCCGGAAATCGAAAAATCAAGCTGAAAACGTCTTAGATCACGAAAACAGTGCTAAATAGCGTTTTTAGAGTGTTTGGCGACGTTTAAAATGGGAATAATCAAAATGTGCCGGAAATCGAAAAATCAAGCTGAAAACGTCTTAGATCACGAAAACAGTGCTAAATAGCGTTTTTAGAGTGTTTGGCGACGTTTAAAATGGGAATAATCAAAATGTGCCGGAAATCGAAAAATCAAGCTGAAAACGTCTTAAATCACGAAAACAGTGCTAAATAGCGTTTTTAGAGTGTTTGGCGACGTTTAAAATGGGAATAATCAAAATGTGCCGGAAATCGAAAAATCAAGCTGAAAACGTCTTAGATCACGAAAACAGTGCTAAATAGCGTTTTTAGAGTGTTTGGCGACGTTTAAAATGGGAATAATTAAAATGTGCCGGAAATCGAATAATCAAGCTGAAAACGTCTTAGATCACGAAAAGAGTGCTAAATAGCGTTTTTAGAGTGTTTGGCGACGTTTAAAATGGGAATAATCAAAATGTGCCGGAAATGGAAAAATCAAGCTGAAAACTTCTTAAATCACGAAAAGAGTGCTAAATAGCGTTTTTAGAGTGTTTGGCGACGTTTAAAATGGGAATAATCAAAATGTGCCGGAAATCGAAAAATCAAGCTGAAAACGTCTTAGATCACGAAAAC